>NC_056725.1:829137564-829237564 GCF_019279795.1 Protopterus annectens
TTGTGCATGTTTTTTATTGTTTGCCCATACCCCTTTTAACTTTGGATTGGGGAAAGGGGAAATTTTTTTCCCTTTTTGGTTTTCCCACCTGTGATAGAGGGGAGCTTTGAGCAGCCTATCTGTCCATGAAATTAGTAGTTTATTGGCCATTTTGGGTAATTTCTATCTCTTTTATTTCCCTGCTATAAAACCTGCATCTGTGAGGTTCTTGCACTTGTATACAGCTCAGAAAGCTCCTACCTGGTGCCCTGCAGAGTTTTACAGCAGCAGAGAGACAAAGGAGAGACTTTGGAGTGATTAAGTATCATTTTTTTACATTTTCTTGCTGCCTTTAGCTATTTCCACCTAAAACACTGATTTTTTAGAGTTTCTGTGATTTAAAAAGCTTGTTTCAGCTACATATTGTAGTTAATTTACTGCCTGCACTTTAACAAGTCATTTTTGTGTTTAAATTACCTGTTTAACTGTTGTAGGTTACACACTCAAGCGTGATAGCCATTTCTGTGCATTTAAATTGTTTTTTTATTGTATCTGCTTTATTTTCTGAAAAAAAATATATATATACTTGTTTTCCCATCTTTCTAAGCTAGTATAGTCCAGTTTTCAGGTTAGTGCTGAATTCAGGGCTGTGTTACAAGTTTATGTGTTTGGATGGAAGAAAGTTTCTCTGTTCACCTGTGATAGAGGGGAGCTTTGGGCAGCCTATCTGTCCCTGGAGGAGTGGTTTCAGCCCTGAAATTAGTAGTTTATTGGCCATTTTGGGTAATTTCTATCTCTTTTATTTCCCTGCTATAAAACCCACATTTGCGTGGCTTTTGCGCTTGTAACATCTCAGAAAGCTCCTACCTGGTGCCCTGCATAGTTCTACAGCAGCAGATAGACAAAGGAGAGACTTTGGAGTGATTAAGTATCATTTTTATGCATGTTCTTGCCTTTAGATAATTCCACCTAAAACGCCAATTTTTTAGAGTTTCTGTGACTTAAAAAGCTTGTTTCAGCTACATATTGCAGTTATTTTATTGCCTATGCTTTAACAAAATCATTTTTGTGTTTAAATTACCTGTTGCATTGTTGTAGGCTACACACTCAAGTGTGATAGCCATTTCTGTGCATTTAAAGTGTTTATCTTTTTATTGTATCTGCCTTATTTTCTGAAAAAAACAAAAAAGAAAAAAATACTTGTTTTTCCCCCTTTCTAAGCTAATATAGTCCAGTTTTTAGGTTAGTGCTGAATTCAGGGCTGTGTTACAAGTTTCTGTGTTTGCCCATACCTTACTTGGATAGAAGGAAGTTTCTCTGTTCACCTGCAAGAAAGGGGAGCTTTGAGCAGCCTATCTGTCCCTGGAGCAGTGGTTTCAGCCCAAAAATTAGTAGTTTATTGGCCGTTTGGGCTAATTTCTATCTCTTTCATTTTCCTGCTATAAAACCCACATTTGCGAGGTTTTTGCATTTGTAGAAAGCTCAGCAAGCTCCTACCAAGTGCCCTGCAGAGTTCTACAGCAGCAGAGAGACAAAAGGGAGACTTTGGAGTGATTAAGTATCATTTTTCTGCATTTTCTTGCTGCCGTTAGCTAATTCTGCCCAAAATGCAGATATTTTAGAGTTTCTGTGATTTAAAAAGCTTGTTTCAGCCACATATTGTAGTTATTTTACTGCCTTCACTTTAACAAAGTCATTTTTGTGTTTAAATTACCTGTTTAACTGATGTAGGCTACACACTCAAGTGTGATAGCCATTTCTGTGCATTTAAACTTTTTTTTATTGTATCGGCTATATTTTCTGAAAAAAATAAAACAACAAAAAAATACTTGTTTTCCTGCCTTTCTAAGCTAGTATAGTCCAGTTTTCAGGTTAGTGCTGAATTCAGGGCTGTGTTACAAGTTTATGTGTTTGCCCATACCTTACTCGGATAGAAGAAAGTTTCTCTGTTCACCTGTGATAGAGGGGAGCTTTGAGCAGCCTATCTGTCCCTGGAAGAGTGGTTTTAATCCTGAAATTAGTAGTTTATTGGCCATTTTGGGTAATTTCTATCTCTTTTATTTCCCTGCTATAAAACCCGCATTTGAGAGGTTTTTGACTTGTATAAAGCTCAGAAAGCTCCTACCTGGTGCCCTGCAGAGAAAAAAAAAAAAAACAAAACAAAAAATATACTTGTTTTCCTGCCTTTCTAAGCTAGTATAGTCCAGTTTTCAGGTTAGTGCTGAATTCAGGGCTGTGTTACAAGTTTATGTGTTTGCCCATACCTTACTTGGATAGAAGAAAGTTTCTCTGTTCACCTGTGATAGAGGGGAGCTTTGAGCAGCCTATCTGTCCCTGGAGGAGTGGTTTCAGCCCTGAAATTAGTAGTTTATTGGCCATTTTGGGTAATTTCTATCTCTTTTATTTCCCTGCTATAAAACCCGCATTTGAGAGGTTTTTGACTTGTATAAAGCTCAGAAAGCTCCTACCTGGTGCCCTGCAGAGTTCTACAGCAGCAGAGAGACAAAGGAGAGACTTTGGAGTGATTAAGTATCATTTTTATGCATTTTCTGCATTTTCTTGCTGCCTTTAGCTAATTCCACCTAAAACACTTTTTTTAGAGTTTCTGTGATTTAAAAAGCTTGTTTCAGCCACATATTGTAGTTATTTTACTGCCTGCACTTTAACAAAGTCATTTTTGTGTTTAAATTACCTGTTTAACTGTTATAGGCTACACACTCAAGTGTGATAGCCATTTATGTGAATTTAAACTGTTTTTTTATTGTATCTGCTTTATTTTCTGGAAAAAAAAAAAATATATATATATATATATATATATATATATATATATATATATACTTGTTTTCCCACCTTTCTAAGCTAGTATAGTCCAGTTTTCAGGTTAGTGCTGAATTCAGGGCTGTGTTACAAGTTTATCCTTACTTGGATAGAAGGAAGTTTTTCTGTTCACCTGTGATAGAGGGGAGCTTTGAGCAGCCTATCTGTCCCTGGAAGAGTGGTTTTAATCCTGAAATTAGTAGTTTATTGGCCATTTTGGGTAATTTCTATCTCTTTTATTTCCCTGCTATAAAACCCGCATTTGTGAGGTTTTTGCGCTTATATACAGCTCTGCAAGCTTCTGCCTGGTGTTTTGCAAAGTTCTGCAA
The DNA here is from genome assembly GCF_019279795.1 of Protopterus annectens. Taxonomy (NCBI): domain Eukaryota; kingdom Metazoa; phylum Chordata; order Ceratodontiformes; family Protopteridae; genus Protopterus; species Protopterus annectens. The sequence goes on from NC_056725.1 coordinate 829,140,690, forward strand.
CAGCAGAGAGACAAAAGAGAGACTTTGGAGTGATTAATATCATTTTTCTGCATTTTCATGCTGCCTTTAGCTAACTCCACCTAAAACTCCGATTTTTTTTTAGAGTTTCTGTGATTTAAAAAGCTTGTTTCAGCTACATATTGTAGTTATTTTACTGCCTGGACTTTAACAAAGTCATTTTCGTGTTTGAATTACCTGTTTAACTGTTGTAGGCTACACACTCAAGTGTGATAGCCATTTCTGTGCATTTAAAGTGTTTTTTTGATTGTATTTGCTTTATTTTCTGAAACAAAAAGTTAAAAAAAATACTTGTTTTCCAACCTTTCTAAGCTAGTATAGCCCAGTTTTCAGGTTAGTGCTAAATTCAGGGCTGCGTAACAAGTTTCTGTCTTTGCCCATACCTTACTTGGATAGAAGGAAATTTCTCTATTCACCTGTGAGAGAGGGGAGCTTTGAGCTGCGTATCTGTCCCTGGAGGAGTGGTTTCAGCCCAGAAATTAGTAGTTTATTGGCCATTTTCGGCTAATTTCTATCTCTTTCATTTCCCTGCTATAAAATCCCATTTGTGCGGTTTTGAGCACCAGGCAGTGCCAGTTATCTAGGGAATAACTATTCCCAGCTCCACAAAGTCTACTCTTCAATTTGTCCCTTGGAACTAGACAAACTTTCAACTTAAGCACTCAAACCATTCACTTCTCAGCCTGGCACTTGCTCAAAACTCATAGCAAGCACTAATAAACCTTAGCACCTGACCCCCCCCCCCATACTGTAGAGAAGGACAAGGCTCTCTATTCAACCTTACCAACCAATCAGTAAAACAGTTCACTGTACCTATCCAGGCGTGTACAAAGGGCAGTTTCTGGTGCACTCCGGTCCAACTGGTGAATCTGGGCATTTTGAGGCAATGTTACAACTGCCTCATGTACACAGACAACCCTCTCCTCCTACCACCAAACACTAATACATGCGAGAGATGCAGTTATGCAGCCACACTGAGACTAAGCTCTCTCAACTCAAGACTGGACCAGACAGTCAAGAGGAGAAGGGAATTACTTGCATCACACCACCAGTCTCACATAGACCTATGAAACCAGCACCGGCAAAAAACACACATAAATACACAAAAACATACTCAGAGACTCTAAATAAAAATCTGCAAAAGCAACAGAGACCTCCAAAGCAGACACCCAAGCAACTTCCACCCCCCCAACACAAACCGTGAAACACATACTTCACAAAACCAATGTGCCATGCAAACACAGCCCTTAAGGGAAAATAACATACCCAACACACTAGTACTAGGTGACTCTATAGTCAGGCACACTGATGTCCCACTCACTAGGCTGAACAAGGAGAACGTTATTGTTAGCTGCCTGTCGGGTGCCAGGATCTGCCACATAACACAAGCACTCAGGTCACTATAGAATAAGTACAAATATGACTCTGTCATTGTCCATGTTGGTGTGAATGACCTGAACCTTACCTCCCTGGACTACATGAAAAGAGACATGGAAGAGCTCTCTGATCACGTAGCCCAGGCCGGTATGACCCTGACCTTGAGTAGCAGCCTGCCCTCACCAAGAATGATACCATGGTATAAAGAAAAACATATCAATTTCAACAATTGGATAAGCTTCTGGTGTCATTCAAAAGAGATCCAGTGTCTGTAAGCCTGAGATGACATGCTCGACAAGCCATGCTGCTTTGCTAGAGATGGCTTGCACCTGTCACCCTTAGGCTTTCGAATACTGGCCAAGGCTCTTGCCACCCCCATAGTGCCTTTTTTAGGCAAGGCTCAAAAGACAAACCCACTGCCATAAATAGCACAAGTAATAAAAAACTGAGGGTAATGCTACTCAATGCCAGAAGTCTAAACCTCAAAATGCATGCACTTGAGGCACTCCTCAGTATGGAGAAAATCGATATATGTGCAGTAACAGAAACCTGGTTTAAGGCTCCAGAGAGCACCCCAGCACTACCAGGCTACAACTCATACCATACATTTCGGCCACAAAACCCGAACCAAAATATAAAAAGTGGGGGCGTATCCATATTCATCAAGGATACCTACTACCTCCAGGTTAGTGGCACAGCACGATGCTTGAGATATCATCCACGTGCAACTAACAATGGGCAAAACTGCAATTCAAATTGTAGCTTGCTACAGATCACCCACCATGTCCCAGGACCCCCATTCCACATTTCTGGAAACACTGGGAAACATAAAGATCCTACCAAACACTCTGATATTGGATGATTTCAATTACCCAAACATTAACTGGGAGAACTACTCAAGTACTAACTCCCTTGCCCAACATTTCCTAGAATTTATAAACCCAAATGCCCTGGATCAACTGGTCAACACTCCCACCAGAGGTGACAACATATTGGACCTGGTTATAACCAACATGGGCAACCAGTGTTCCACACCAGAGGTCAACCCCTCATTGGTTAGATCTGACCATAAACTAATCACTCTGGATATCTACATTCCACCCCCACCCCCGGTCAAAGAAACCACCATGAAAAACTTTTCAGAAGCAAACTTCATGTTACTTAAGACCGAGGTGGAAAGTTTCAAAGCCCCCATGCTAAAGAATAATGCTGCCCAAGCTGAAAATCCTTTACTAGTGCACTCTACAGGCACCTACAGGAATGCATGGATCATGCTATCTCAAGCAAAACCAAGACTCACTCCTCCAAGAAAAGGAAACAAGTCTGGTGGACCCCTGCCATAAACAAGCTATACAACAGAAGGAAGAAACTAGCACAGAAAAGAGTAAAATCCTAAGAAGGTAAGACATCCCTGATCAGTATCATCAAGAAACTACGATCCCTCACAAAATCATCCAAGGCTAGCTTCGAAAAAAAATTGCCAAGGACTCCAAAGATAACCACAAGGCATTCTTTAGCTATGTGAAGAATCTAAGTGGCAATTCTCAGATCTACTTGGAGTTAGTGCAAAATGGCACAAAATACACTGAACCAACCGATATTGCCAATATCCTGGCAGACAGGTTCAGTGCAAACTTCACCCCCTCTCACCCCCAAAAGGGCCCAAAACCATACCAGAAGAATGTAGTGCCCCTAAAATCACAGACACTCAGGTTAAAACAGCCATCTCCAAAGCCAAAAACACAGCATCAGTGGGACCGGACGGTGTCCCAGGCTGCATCCTACATGAGCTCAAAAATGAACTAACCCCTCACCTAAACTCACTGTTCAAACTCAGCCTCTCCACAGGCTACGTGCCCATAGAGTGACACACAGCAAAGGTTATTCCACTCCACAAAGGTGGAGCCACAACAGACCCCGGGAACTATCGCCCTATAAGCCTGACTAGCTTGGTCTGCAAGACTATGGAGTGCATCATCATGGATCTCATTAACAAAGACATTGGGAACATCCAAACACTGGACCCTACCCAGTTCGGCTTTGTTAAGGGCAGATCATGCCTCCTAAACCTGGTGGACTTCTTTGAGACAGTTACAAAGGATATAGATGAGGGGAAGGTCATCCACACAGCCTATCTAGACCTTGCAAAGGCCTTTAATACCATTCCCCATTCTGGTATTATAGACAAACTCACCAGCCTGAACATAAACCCCTACATCACAAGATGGGTTGCCAACTGGCTCACAGACAGAACCCACATGGTAAGAGTTGAGGGAGCAAGGTCTGTCTCTAAACCAGTTACAAGTGGCGTTCCCCAGGGCTCAGTCCTAGGACCCCTCCTGTTCGGCATATACTTCTCAAAGGTACAGGCAAGGACAGGAGGTCTATGGCTAACCAGGTTCACAGATGACTGCAAACTCAGGGCTATAATTGACTCTCCGGCTGACACAGACATCCCCCAAAAGGGTCTCACTGAGACAGATACCTGGTGTCAAAACGATGACCTCAAGCTAAATGCCAAAAAGTGCATAGTCATCCCTTTTGGAAAAAACAAAGTACCCACAAACTACCACATAGCTGGTAGCCCCCTAAATATGGAAGACGTAATAAGGGATCTGGGTACCCAAGTAGATAGTAATCTCTTTGATAATCACATTGCCAAAGTGGTTAGAAAATCCTTCTATGTGGCCCACCTAATCACAAAAGGGTTTGCATCCAAATCAAAAGAGGTCATTGTGCCCCTCTCCGCATCACTCATCAGACCCATCATAGAGTACAACACCCCATTTGGGAAGCACCTTACAAGACACCTGCAATAGCTGGAAAGACCACAGAAGTATCTCACCAAGAGGATCACTGGCCTCAAACAGATGTCCTATGCAGCTCGACTGAAGAAACTCCAGCTGTACTCGGTTGCATACTGCCTACTCAGAGGTGATCTATGCCTGACATACAAGGCCATGTCCAACCCAGAATTGATGGACATGCTCCACCTAAAGAAAACCACATCCCCTCAAGCCACATGCTCTAGGGATCTAAACCTCACCACAACAATAAATGGGACATGCTGGAGGGATAGATTCCTGTCCCAGAGACTTCCCATTCTCTGGAACTAAATTCCAATCTACATTAGGCAAAGCTCCTCACTAACACTCTTCAAGAGAAACCTTGACAAGTGGATGGGAAACAGAAAGTTTACCCCGGGGATCACTTCAATGGTTCTGCTGGACAGAGGCACAGGGAACTAATCTAAGGGGGTGGTGAAAGCCAACACATTCTGGCTAGGCTTATAAATGCATTCGGGTAGATAGCCTAGTACCTACCTATGAACCTATAATGCTCATTCCTTTAGCATGTTTCTTTATGCAGGTTCTGCAATGAACTCTAGCTGTACAGTGGTCCATTCTGTATCAACCCATATCCTTTCCAGTAAAACTCACTCCAATTTGCAAGCAACACATTTGCTGGTGGATATAATCATCTAGGTACACCTTTTGTTCTACCAAACCCAGTAGCCATAGTGATCGTGAACACTTCTCAAGTGGGGTGGGGGGCCATTTCTTGGGAAGAATGGTCCAAGGCATGTGGTCCCCACAAAGGATCAAATTGCATATCAATGTCCTAGAAATGGCAGCAGTCCTATTAGCGTTGCAGGCATTTCAAGATGCTCTCTCCTTAGGGACTACTGTATTTCAGACCAACAACATGGCTGTAGTGTGGTACATCAACAAATTTGGAACTTGATCTTATCCCCTTTGCAGAGAGCCTATGAGAGTATGGAAATGGGCAATCTCATCAGATTGCTTTCTAATTGCAATGCACATTCCAGGGAAGACCAGTATGCTAGTTGACAAAGTAAGCAGATCAATTCTGATACCTCACAAGTGGTCTGTCAATCAATCTATGATGGAGATGATCTTCACATGTTGGGACTGACCTTGCTGCAACCTATTTTCCACTTCCTTCAACAACAAATGCAGCAAGTACTTCACTCTTTCCTCACTCAGGAGAGTCACTGAGAGATGGTCTAGTGCACACCTTTACATTTACCCTCCTCTTCCCATGATTCCTAAATTCCTACAGAAAGCAAGTCAGCTGAAGAACTCAGTAATCCTCATTGCCCCTACTGGCATTGGCAAGTGTGGTTCCTCTTTCTATGGTCTCAACTTCGTTATCCTTCATGGATACTAGAGCCAACTCTGAATCTCCTTTCTCAACCATCAGGGATCTAACATCCCAACATCCAGGCCCTCAAACTAACCACATAGTTTCTCCACTTCTTGTGATAGTTAGACAGTCCAAGCTTTCTTCCCTTGTATGTGACATTATTTTGGTTTCTCAAAAAGAATCTACTAAAAAAGTGTGCAAAAGCAAATGAAAGAGATTCTCCCTTTGGGTGTCATATATGGAAAATGATCCTTTCTGTGCTCCAATTTCTGCGATTCTTCAGTTTTTCACAACTCTTTTTAAGGAAGGAGCTAGTTTATCTACAATAAACATCGACTGGCAGCAATTTCCAATTTTCACAATGGGTGCAAACATTTTTCCCTGGCTTCATCTAGGTTATGTAATGCATTTTTTTAAAGGCATTTTTCTTCTAAGGCCTCCAATAAAGGATCCCTCACCACCTTGGGATCTGACAGTTGTGCTTGAAGATCTAATGCAAAAACCCTTTGAACCATCAGATAAATATGATCTGTCATGGAAAACAGTTTTCATGGTAACCATTACTTCTACAAAGAGACTATATGAACTCCAGGCTCTCTCTTCAAGAGCTTCTTACATCATTTTTCATAAGGTTAGGTTTCCTTTACAGACTAACCCTTCCTTTTTACCTAATCTGGGTTCTAAAAATAACATTGCCCAATCCCTTCACTTATCTGTTTCTTACCAAATTTTTCCAAGAAAGGAGAGTACATGCTGCATCTCCTTGATGTGCAGAGACATATGTTTTTATCTTCACAGAACAAAACAAATTAGAACATCAGATCAACACTTTGTTTCTTTTTTGCCAAAATGCCTGGGTTGTCCAGTCTCGAAAGTCACTTTAGCCAAATGGATATCAGACTGTATTTCCTGGATTTCTTTTCAGAAATGCATAACACTACCTAAACCTTCCAAAGCTCATTCACCCAGATCCATGGCTACATCATCTCCTTTATGGTCAAGAACATCTATTGATGATATTTGCACTGCAGCTACATGATCCAATGATCATACTTTTGTTTCTCATTACAAGTTGGATATTATTTCTAGAAAAAGAGCCATCTTTGGTTCAGCAGTACTGCAGAATATCCTTCCAGGAGGGCCACTCAAGATCAAAATAGCTGGGAACTCTGTCCCATACATTAAGGAAGAATGAAAAGGACAACATTGATTTAAAAGTTATGTACTTACTATAGCTAGGCATCTGTGTTGTCCATTTTCATTCTTCCTCAACTTCTTTCGCATCCACCCCCCTTCCTTTTTTCTGAAGAAACCTCTTTGGACTATATTTGGGACCTACAGTTGCAGGTTTGAGCCCTGCCTTTTTCTATCAGCCTATACCTGTCTTTGTTTAACTATAGGGATATATGGCAACAAATTTGATCTGAGGCAATGAGGATGGAATAGGGCATTATGGGTAGAGGGAGGAGCTCGAGAGCTGGATCTGAAGTTTGGAATATACAGCCGAGTCAGATCTGAGGGTCAGATTTTAACCCATATGTTGAGGAAGAACAAAAATGGACAACACAGGTTCACAGTTATGGTAAGTACATAACTTTTAATTTAACAAAAAATGTAAAGAGGGTTCCAAAAAGAAGTCTCAAGCCTCCCAAAACCAAGAATAGTCCAATAAATCTGAAAAACTATTCAAGAGACCTTGTGAACCACCAACCACCACCCTTGCCCCTTATTTTCTTCCAGAAAGTCTGAATCTCCATTTTTCTTTTCAGCAACAGATAGTTTTAGATAAATGAGTTCTGAAAATCATTCATCAAGGTTACAGATGACTGCGGGAGGAAATGCCTCCATTCCAGGGGGTCATTCCTCATTCCCCAGATCAGACTTTCTTGTTTTCACTGGTTCTTCATCCCATGCTATTCCAAAGACTGATAGAACTTTTATTTAAGGATGTTTCTAGTGCCAAAGAAAGAAAATGTTTGGAGACGAGTTCTGGATGTTTCTTTCCTATACCTTTTTGTGATAGTGCCCATATTCAAAATGTCACTTCACAAACTGCTATCTCTTCCTCTTTGAAGTTTCCTGTTAACAGTAGACTTAAAAGATGCTTATCATCACATCCCTATTCACCCAAATTCAGACATGTCTTAAGGTTTTGTGTGCATCTGGATCAGTTCTCTTCCTTACACTTGACTCTCCACTGCACCAAGAGTGTTCACAAAGTGCATAACTCCAGTTATAGCTCATTGCAGGCTATGGGATATCACAATTTTTAAATATTTAGATGACTTGCTTGTCTTTGCAGAATCTGTTTCAAAGTTTAAGGAATCTCTTTCTTGGGTGAGAACTCTCTTACACAAGTTGGGATTCCAAGAAAACATTCAAAAGTCTTCTTTTTTGAGTCCTTCAAGCAGGACTGCTTCCTGGGATGCCAGGTAGACACCTCAGTTCTAAGAACTTCGCTTCCACAAAAAATAGTTTTATGTCAAGATCTATTTCTAAGTTTTTCCACTGAGACTTCTGTCACAGCAGGGAATGCCTCAGGGTTTTGGTCTCATGTCATCTATGATTCTCATGATACCCCTGGCAAGACTTCACATGAGAAAGGTAAAGTAGTATCTGAACTCTGTTTGGTCCTGGCACCAACACACTTTAAATTTCAAATATGTGTGCTGGGCTTTGTCAAAAGAGAGACCATTTGACAGAGACAACAGGTATCCTCAAATTAGGTGTCCCACCCTGTTAAAAGCAGTCAGTTACTACAGATGCCCCAGACTTTGCTGGGAGCAGTTTCAGGAAGGATAAAAGTACAGGGAGTGTGGCAGACTAAGGACAGATGCCAGCCTGTAAATACCAAGGAGATGCTTGCTGTAATCAAGGCACTTAACTCTGAACTATCTTTGCTCCCTAGGACCTATTCAAGTGGTTACAGACAATACCACAGTCATGTGGCATATCAACAAGCAAAGGTGTACCAGGTCATAACCTGCTTGCAGACTAGCCTTGCTAGCTTCAGATGTAGCTTCATGGCACACTCACCCTACAAGTGTCCTACATTCCATCAGAGAAAAATTGTTTGGAAGAAAAGCTAAGCAGAACTAGGGCAGACCATCATGAATGGAAAGTAGATCAGCAGGTCTTCCAAGATTTGATCAATCTGTAGGGAGTTCATCAAGTAGACCTCTTTGCCTTCTCTCTGAACAATCAACTGGCAAGATTCTGTTCCAGGACTCCATGCAAGAAGGCCTGGAAAACAGATGCCTTTTTTCTTTTTCTTTGACAGGAATGCTTTTCCACCCTTTCAACTAATATCCGGGGTACTTCTGAAGATTCAGAAGGAATCCCCCAAGTTCATTGGGGTGAATCCCTTCGCGCCCAGGCAACCATAGTTCTCCCTTCTTTTGGAACTAGCCATGAGCAATTACTACAAGCTTCCACACAGACTGGATCTACTTGCACAAGAACGGGAGTTTTATACACCCCAGCATTATTCAACTTCAATTGACTGCCTTGATGAGAGGGTCTTAATTACTTTTAGGCACCTGTTTACTAAGGACTTGCAGTAGGTACTAATGGAAGCAAGAAAGTAGAAAAAAACTCCACTACCGAATAAAGTATCCAACATGAAAAGAATAAATTAGAACCAAAGAAAAACGCTGAATACACACGGCAAGTTACTTTAGTATAAACAAAAAGTAAGCGCTTTCGTGACCAGATGTCACTTCATCAGACAATATTTGTAAAAAAGCACAATAACCTGTTTAAATAATGTGATGTCACTAAAACAGACCAATCATATGCCAATCTATCACAAACCCTAGCTAAAACATTAATTGATACTAGAATTTAAAAACACATTACCTATTAAAACATATGTTTAAAAATATTAAAAAATACATACATATTTATGTGACAACTGAAACTAACAGTCTGTAACAGATGAGAAACCACTAGTGTTTAAGGTTCCTGGATTTCAAAGCAGGTTTGAGAGAAACCCTGCTACTCAATCCCGGAGGTTTATCCGCCTGAAAAGACAGGTTCCACCTATGCTCTATACCCTCAGTCTTACTATATAGATCCCCTCCTCTCATTCTCATCTTAATTTGTAGCACCATAAATCTAAATATGTGGCTACTGCCTTCCTTCGTGATATGCAATGCCAATGCATTGCTTCCTTTACCGTTCCTTACGTCCCTTAAATGTTCTAAAATTCTTTCTTTAAGTGAACGGTTGGTCTTGCCAATATAGAAGGAATAGCATAATATGCAATAACAGAAATAGATCACATTTTTAGTTGTGTAATCTGCATGAAAGCCACATTCAATTCTAAACCCTAGGCTGGGGTGTACAAACAGTGCACCTTTGTGAATGTATGTACATGCCATGCATCTTCTACAGGCATATGTCCCTAATCTATCGGATCTAATAGATCTATAAGTGTCATGGGATTTGTAACAAAGGTGGCTTTTTAATCTATTATTACGAAAAGAAAAACTAGGTGTGTCACCTATCACTTCTTCTAACTCACCAACTGTCGATAGAATGTCCCAGTTGTTCTTAATTATATCACAAACTATATTTATATTACTATCAAATGTAAGGGGCATTCTCACTGCATTGAAAGTAATGTTACTATTGGAAGGAGCCACTGCTCCTATTTCGCCTCTTGTTCTGATCGAAGAGTCTCAGAGCCGACACTCTCTCGCCGGTTCCGGGGGGGGGGGGATCGCCGTCTCTCCCTCTCGGGGCTTCAGCACAGATGAGCTTGGTTCCATCCTCTGGTTCGGAGCCCGTGGTCTCGGCCCCTGGGAGGCTGCCATCTTCTTCAGAACCGGTGGACTCCTCGGGTCGGGAAACCGGTGCCTTCAATGCCATGAGGAAGGTCATGCCTGCTAAGATCCTCACTTCTTCGGTTCCTTCCTCTTCCTCCCCTAAAGGACCATGCTCTATATCTACACCACAGGTTCCCACTAAGCGTCGAGACCCAGAGCCTCAGGTAACCCATTGGGTGACCCCTGTTTGACTTAGACTTCACCAGACCACCACGGATGAAGTTCCCAGGAAAAGACTGTGTAAGAGGAGGCATTTAGATTCCCCCCAGGAATCCTTAACATCAGACAAAGACTTGGAGGAATCAGAAGGGTCCCCACGGTCCTACTCTGAGGATGTCTTTTTTGCAGGCATCCTTGAAATACTAAGGCAGAGGGGTGACTGGCAGTCCCTTACCCCTACGGAGGATGAGTCTACGCTCCTGAAGGCTTTTGGGTCTCAGCCCTCCACCTCCTGGGTTACTCCACCTTTCAATGAATTAATGGACTTGATTGCTCGAAAGGCATGGGAGTCTCCTGATTCTATGGAACCGGTCCCTCGGAGGCCCAACAAATTTATCACCTGCCCTCAGGATAAGTCCTTTCTCACAAAAGGGGTACCCGTTGATGCCATGGTGGTGGAGGCGGGCACCAAGAAAGAGATGTCAGACACCTCTTCCTCTGTCCATCCTCCTAATACAGATTCCAGGTCAATGGACAGATATGGGAAAGGTATCTTCAGTTCTACGACATTTGCAATGAGATAGCTTAACTATTTAACCCATTTTACTCGTCTTCAACGAGATCTCCTAAAAGAGCTTGGAGATAATCTACAGGGCAACACAGGTGATGCTGTCTCCCAGAAAGTGACGGCACAGCTTAACACCCTTAATTCCATTGTAAACTCATCCATGAGGCTCATTTCTTATGCAGCCAAGGGATCAAGCCGGGCAGCGGGTTCAGTGATAGCTCTGCAGAGACAATCCTGGATGCGCTTATGCTACTTTTCAGAAGCCTTCAAGTCTTCCTTTGTGAATACCCCATTTGATGGCTCTTCCTTGTTTGGGCCCAAAGTCATGGAGACACTCACTAGGTGTGAGCAGGAAGGAAAGACTTTATCTGCCGTAGGAGTCTGTTTTTCCACCCCCACTAGACCATACCCCAAAGAGCAGAGAGGTGGAAAAATGTGGTTCTGAAAGTCCCAAGGAGCTTTCCAGAACACACTTAGTGAAACCCTCCTCCAGGAACAGAGGAGGAGGGTATAATGGTAGATGCCACCCAGGCGGCAGAGGTGGTCCGCAGAACCAGGGTGACATGGAGCAGTTCCCTGGAAAACCCTATCAGCACTCCTGAGAGGAGGCCCAACCATCCTTCCCTGGAGGCTGTCGGGGGTCACTTAGCTTTATACCCAGACACCTTGCTAGGAATTACATCAGATTCCTGGGAAAAAGCATAATCACCAGAGGCTACATCATTCCCTTTTCAGAATTCCCTTCCATTTGGACAAGAATCCCAGACGTTCCACCCAGTCTGCGGAGTCTAGCAGCTGTAGAAATTCAGAGGCTGCTGGAAACAAGAGTCATACAGCCAGTCCCGGCGGACCAAATAGGATCTGGAACTTACTCCAGGTTCTTTTTAGTTCCAAAGAAAACAGGGGACTGGAGGCCCATCTTAGACCTCAGCAATCTCAACTCCTTAGTCAAAAAGGAAACGTTCTGGGTGGTCACGCTTCAGTCGATAATCTCGTTTCTCAAAACGGGCGATTGGATGTGCTCGATAGATCTCAAGGATGCCTGCTACCACATAACAATGGCCAGGCCATCCAGAGATCACTTGCGTTTCCAGCTGGGGGCCAGTCACTACCAATTCCGAGCTCTGCCCTTTGGTCTCACCACAGCCCCCAGAGTGTTCACCAAATGCATGGCAGTTGTCACGGCTCACCTGAGACGTTTAGGATTCCAGGGGTTTCCATATCTCGATGAGGGGATCCTCACCACCACCACCAGGCATCAACTGATTCACACAAGGGATTACACTATCAGCCTGTGCTCCCAGTTGGGCATAACCATAAATTTCAAAAAATCTGCTTTATCACCATCACAGCATATTTCCTTTATAGGTGCAGATCTAGACACCACCACCGCCTTGGGCAGATTGCCTCAAGAATGAGTAATCTTTATGAAACCAAGTTTCCCTTTTGTTGATGGAAAAGAAAGTCCCTGCATTCCAAGTTCTGAAGCTGTTAAGCACCATGGCAGCGACTCTCATAGTGGTTCCTCTGGGGCGCATGCACATGAGGATACTCCAATGGTTACTCTTCACACAGTGGTCTTATCAACAACTTCCAATGTCACACGAGATTCTGCTGACAAATACTTGCAAAAAGGACCTCCTTTGGTGGTTGAACAGTCACCAAGTTACTGTAGGTCGTCCATTTGTATTCCCCCCTCCCACAGCCACAGTGACCACGGATGCTTCCCTGATAGGGTGGGGGAGCTGTGTCAGGGAAGAACTGTCCAAGGTACTTGTTCAGAGATGGAATCCAGTTTGCACATCAATGTCTTGGAGTTGAGAGCGGTGTTTCTAGCTTTGCAACACTTTCACGACTCTCTTCCTCAAGAGATGATTGCAATACAGACAGAGAACATGTCGGTAGTCTGGTACATCAACAAGCAAGGGGGAACCAGATCTTACACCTTATGCCGAGAAGCCTGAGAATTTGGCAGTGGGCTGTATTCACCGGGCGCTTCCTGAGAACAATGCACATCCCGGGGTCATCCAACGTGATAGCGGGCAAATTGAGCAGAGCCATTCTATTGCCTCACAAGTGGTCCCTCAAAGAAAGAGTGGTGGAAAGGATATTCCGCAAATGGGGCCAGCCTTGCTACGACCTTTTTGCATCCATGATGAATGCCAAATGCAGAAGCTACCTTGCCCTATACCCTCCACCAGCAGACATCCCAAGGGATGCACTCATACATGATTGGCCCTCGGGTCTCCTATATGCCTTTCCGCCATCCCCACTGATCCCCAAATTTTTACAGAAAGCCAAAAGCCTGGGAAGGACTGTTATTCTTATAGCCCCATTTTGGCCTCGGCAGATATGGTTCCCCTTCCTTCAACAATACCAAGTGGAAGAACCTTGGGTTCTGGACCCAGTGCCAGACCTTCTGACTCATTCATCGGGAGTTCTTCACCCCTCTCTTGCATCCCTCAAACTGACAGCTTGGCCGCTCCACTTCCCAACCTAGCCAGATCTCATTTTTTGTCTCCCACGGTTCAGTATATTCTGGTTTCCTCGCATAAAGTCTCCACCAGGAAACTGTATAACAGTAAATGGAAATGATTTGGTCATTGGGCTTCCCAACATGGTATTGATCCCTTTATCTCCCCTATTCATAGCATTCTGGAATTTTTTACTTCACTTTTCCACGGAGGAGTGGCAACCGCTACTATAAGGGTTCAGTTGGCTGCCATATCTAACTTCCATGTGGGATGTGGAGGTTCGAACATTATCTCCCACAGATTATGTAAAGCATTTCTGAAAGGGACTCATCACCTTCGACCCCCTATCAGACATCCGATTACTCCCTGGAATCTAAATTTGGTGCTGTCTCAACTCATGCTTCCCCCTTTTGAGCCCACATCTTCTTGTCTGTTGAAGTTCCTTTCTTGGAAGACAATTTTCTTAGTGGCCATTACTTCAGCACGTAGAGTTTCTGAACTTCAAGCACTCTCTGTTAGGCCCCTATATCTGGTCCTTCACCCTGACAGGGTGTCTCTAAGAACAAATCCATCCTTTCTCCCAAAGGTCTGTTCCAAAGCAAACTTGAACCAGTCCATTGAACTTCCCACTTTTTTCAGGCATCATGCCAGTAAATTGGAATACATGTTCCATAAGCTTGATGTTCACAGACAACTGAGATTTTATTTGGACAGAACAAAAGGATTCAGAAAATCAGATCAACTATTTGTTTCCCATGCAGACAATAAGAAGGGCCTTTCAGTATCCAAAGTTATGTTGTCCAAATGGCTTTCTGATTGTATAAAGTTTGCATATTCTTCATCCCATCAACCTTTAGAAAGTGAAGTGAAAGCTCATTCTATCATGGCTGTTTCTATATCCTTAGCTCACGCAGCTCGTTTACCTTTGGACACCATTTGTGCAGCTGCTACTTGGTCCAAACCTCATAGATTTATTACTCATTACATAGTGGACAGGGCCTCCAGGGAAGGGCTTCCTTTGGTTCCACCGTTCTCAGGAATGTACTCCCATGAGCCACCTAGGATTAGGGTGCTTGGGACGCTACCCATGTGTAAGAACAAACGGCGAGATTGAACAACTTCACATAAAGAAGTTATGTTCTTACCATAACGTTCCATATGAGTTGATCATCTCACCTTTGTTCCTACACTCCCTCCCACCTTCCCCCTCCATGTTCTGGAAGAACGGGTTTGGCTGGTGGTCTGGTTGATCTTACTAGTATCCTCTTGTCAGCCAGGTTATCTTTTAACTGATTGTAAATAGTTACTTTGTTATATTGGGTTGCTTAGTTGTGTTTCTTGCTGGTTTCAGCAAACTAGATCTGGGGTTTGGCAGCAAAGCATCATGGGATAGGGACTGTGTCCCGAGCTTCTAAGAGATCTAGAGCTTGGAAAGCTGCCGACTTGGAGCCGATGGATCGGCTCCGAACCCACGTGTAAGAACAAAGGCGAGATGAATAACTCACATGGAACGTTATGGTAAGAACATAACTTTTATTTTTTAATAGGTAATGTGTTTTTAAATTCTTGTGTCAACTTATGTTTTAGCTAGGGTTTGTGATAGATAGGCATATGATTGGTCTGTTTTAGTGACATCACATTATTTAAACAGGTTATTGTACTGTTTTACAAATGTAGTCTGATGAAGCAACATCTGGTCGTGAAAGCACTTACTTTTTGTTTACATTAATGTAACTTGCTGTGTGTATTCAGCATGTTTCTTTGGTTCTAATTTATTCTTTTCATGTTGGATACTTTATTCGGTAGTGGAAATTTTTCTACTTTATCTCATTCATTCTCTAAACCCTACCGGACATGGCAGAGGGGATAGTTGAACTGCCTCAAAATGGACTGAATAGTCAACTGACATCAGTAGCTGTTACTGAGATTAACAGGAAAAGGTTTGACCGCTTTAACCAACTTCTTGATGTTACTAATATCCCTCCGCTCTCAGTAGAGATCGACACTGTGAATGGTATACCTTCAGAGAACATCAATATGCATGATGGTTTCATGAGTAAATATCGAGAGGTAGAGAACAAATTATACAAATATAAGCGACTGCAATGGCAGCGCTTTCATCTTGAAGCCTCCCTTAAGCACAATATAGCACCTAGAGGGCTACGAGTACTTACTACGCCGAGTTATGGCCAAATGTATCCTGAGCTCCTTAGGCACTGGCAGATGGTAAACTTAAGGTGCAGTGTCAAATACATGCAATTACTCATTGACTTCTTTCGACCGATGGAATTAGAGCTGCATGGTGAGATTAATGGACTGCAGAATGAGATACACGAGTTATACTCAGCTGACATTGTAGGAGACAAAATGGAATCATTGCATTAGAATATACTTGGATATGAAAAGAGGTTATCTGCAATTAAGACTCATAAATTGCAGAGAGACCTCTATGATTTCCAGCATGGTAATGTATTTTCTTGGGCTAGAGAGAGGCAACAAGTAGATTTGGCACAATGTGATACTACGAAGGGGCGGAATAACAGCATTGAAAGAGCAGCAATCAATGATACCCATCAGCCTCGTCTACCTCTACCCCCATTCGTCAGGAGCAACGTGAATGTAGCTACAGATAATTCTACCAATGAAGGGAATTTATTATCCAAGGCAGAAGCAAGTAAAAACATTAATACAGTGAGACACGATGTTCTGTTTACAGATACAAATACTAGCTGCCAGATAGTGAGACAGAAAGAACCAGCTCAAGGATTTGCTGGCAACAATGGTGTGAATAGTTTTTGGAGTTTAACGACCTCTACACAAGGGCGCTTTTTACTGAACAATCCCCTTCCAATAAGAGGAAGATCCAGAAACCGGGCCAAGGTAGGGGGAATGCGCCGTCAACACAGCACTGAGGCACTAACCAGAACTGGAAAGAAGGTGAGACAGGTTTAGTATACAATATATCATCTCACGTATTAACTGAATGGCAACTGCCTTTACTCAGTAAGGGCTTGACTTTTGTGCCTGCGCAGAAGGCAAATTTAGTAGAAGTACTACACGATTTGAGGATGTTTGGGAGAACCCTTACTTTGAAAACTATGTTCAAAGGGAATGTGCAAGAACAGTGCATTTTTAAAAAACGAGTACTTTCATTCCCCCTGTGAATTCAGCTATTGACTTGGTTGTCGAAATCTGCGACAAACAATTAAGAGGCATCTTTAAAGATGAGATCAGGCCTATATTTTTTAACATGTCTGTGACTGATTATGAAGCTCTATATGAACTTAAGAATTTGACTTCTATAGAAATACGACCTGCCGATAAGGGTGGCAGTATTGTTCTTTTGGACAAAGAATTATACCACAATAATATGATGTGTCTTTTATGTGATGTGAGTGCATATTATGTTATATCTGCTGATGCAGTTAAACATATTATTGACAGGGTTGATTTTTTTGGTCTTTGACTTACTCATTAGTCAAATGATCTCTGAACCTATATTTGAATATTTTAAAGTAGAACATCCAGTTATACCCATAGTATATGGTTTGCCTAAAATGCACAAGCACTTAACTAATCCCCCTATGCGTCCAATAGTGTCCAGCAGGGGATGGGCAACCAAACCACTGTCAATATTTGTTGAGAAAAATTTACACCCAGTTTGAGATCAGTGTGAAACTATATTGAAGGACACCAAAAGTTTCGAGTGACCATCTAGAATCCATTGAGACTGAGTGTTTTTTTGTGACTCTGGATATAAAGTCATTGTTTACAGTTATTGCCAATGACTGGGGCATAGGGAACGTTGATGAGTTATTATTATATAAGGGCATGAATCCAGAGAAAGTCAGACTTGTGTGTGCTCTATTGGAGATCATACTTGAGAATAATGTGTTTATTTTTGGGAACAAATATTATGTCCAGAAGGTCGGCATGGCTATGGGCACGGCCTGTGCCAATAGCTATGCCAACCTTTCGCTTGTACAATGGGAAACTACTACCATTCTTTCCAACAATGTTTATAGAGCTTCCATAGCATGGTACAAGCGTTTTGTGGGCGATGTCTTTTTGCTGTGGTGTGACACTGAATATCGTCTAAAAGAATTCTTAAGCTATATTAATTGAGCCAGTGCATTTCTTAGGTTTACCTCTAAATATTATCTGAACGAAATAGAATTTTTGGATGTTAAGGTAAACAGAGATCACATGCATTCTGTCTCTACTTTGTTATATAGGAAGCCGGTAAGGAAAAATACTTTATTACATAATAAGAGCATGCACCCTAGACACACCAAGCACAATGTGCTAAAGGGGCAGATATATCGCATCATGCGGTTGCATAATGATGATGACCAACTGAGGCTTGCCTTAGACACACTCAAATGTGGGTTTCTTGAAAGAGGCTATAGAGCAAGTGACATTGAAAGTGAAATAAAGAATGCATGGAGTGAGAGACAAGGCAGGTGTGCACCGCATTATGTTAAGAGAGATAGGTGTCATGAGACAAGAGGCAAAATAGGAGCAGTGGCTCCTTCCAATTTACTGTTAATGCAGTGAGAATGTCCCTTACATTTGCTAGTAATATAAATATAGTTTGTTATGTAATTAAGAACAACTGGGACATTCTATCGACAGTTGGTGAGTTAGAAGGAGTGATAGGTGACACACCTAGTTTTTCTTTTTGTAATAATAGATTAAAAAGCCACCTTTGTTACAAATCCCATGACACTTATAGATCTATTAGATCCGATAGATTAGGCACATATTCCTGTAGAAGATGCATGGCATGTACATACATTCACAAAGGTGCACTGTTTGTACACCCCAGCCTAGGGTTTAGAATTGAATGTGGCTTTCATGCAGATTACACAACTAAAAATGTGATCTATTTCTGTTATTGCATATTATGCTATTCCTTCTATATTGGCAAGACCAACCGTTCACTTAAAGAAAGAATTTTAGAACATTTAAGGGACGTAAGGAATGGTAAAGAAAGCAATGCATTGGCATTGCATGTCACGAAGGAAGGCAGTAGCCACATATTTAGATTTATGGTGCTACAAATTAAGATGAGTATGAGAGGAGGGGATCTATATAGTAAGGCTGAGGGTATAGAGCAAAGGTGGAACCTGTCTTTTCAGGCGGATAAACCTCCGGGATTGAATAGCAGGGTTTCTCTCAAACCTGCTTTGAAATCCAGGAACCTTAAGCAGTAGTAGTTTCACATCTGTTACAGACTGTTAGTTTCAGTTGTCACTTAAATATGTATGTATTTTTTAATATTTTTAAACATATGATGTGAAGTTGTTCAATCTCGCCGTTTGTTTTTAGACGTGGGTTGAGAGCCAATCCATTGGCTCCGAGTCGGCCGCTTTCCAACTCTAGATCTCTTAGAAGCTCGAGACACAGTCCATATCCCATGAAGCTCTGCTGCCAAACCCCAGATCTAGTTTGCCGCTGCAATGGATCACACGATCTTCTGAAGAAGCTCGGGCCAGTATTCTTTTTATTATATATTTGCATATTTAGACTTCTAATATCTATCAGGGATCTGATATTTAGTGAGGCTTCACATTTTCCTTCCTTTTTGCTGGTTTAGAGTAGGTAACCTAAGCTAGTATTTTGTTTTTTAGTTCGGAGCAGTTTGCTCCTAGGCCTTTAGCCTTTTTGATTTACTCTACTTGACAGGGCTCTGCCAAACTGAATACCCTATTCCCCTTATAGTCTGTATTGAGCATTTGTTTTTCTCTCTATAGTTATTGCAGTTCAGGGATCTGAACTTCTAAGCTGTTTTTGTGGTGTTATTTGACAATTTTTTCATAATGTCAGAAAAGCAAAAATCTGGTTTTAAAAAGTGTGACTGTGGACAAAAGATGTCCATCATGGATAATCATAGTTCTTGTGTTTATTGTTTGGGTCCGCTACATTTACAGGAGGATTGCTCTATCTGCCATTCCTTCACTGGCAGGGTTTTATTAGAGAGGAGAAGGAAATTGGTAGATAGAGGACTGTTGAAATTGGACTTCCAGGATATATTGGATAAGACTGACAAGACCTCCAAGTCCTCGAAGGGGTCAAAGTCATCTTAGGTGTCTTCGGAACACAAGTCTTCAGCTCCGAGCACCTCTGGCAAGACTCGGTTGCCAGCTCCACAGCCTTTAGAGCCGTGCACCGAGATCTTACCTCGGAGCTAAGTCATTGTGTTGGAACCGGTGTCAGAGGTTTTGAAATCTCTGATCCTTAAGTCAGTGGCTTCTTCTGCTCCTTCGACCCATTCTTCCCATGCCCTTTCTGACATCGATGTGGACCGAGTGGTACAGAGACTTTTGGTGAACCCGGCCCTGGCCAAATTGCTTGCAGCTTTGACCCAGTTGGCTTTGAAGCCTACGACCCCTCCTTCCACGAGTTCTGCTCCTCCTCTGAGGCCAGTTGAGCCTTCAGAGCTGGAAAGAGAGGATCCGATAGTGGTGGAACCCTCAGAGCTGAGGCCTGTTCCAGTGCTCTAGGCTCTTTCGACCTTGACTCCTTCAGTTCCGATCAAAGAGTCTCGGAGCCGATACTCTCTCGCCAGTTCCGAGGGGGGAATTCAAACCGACGTTTTGGTTCCAACTCTCCCTCTCAGGGCTTTGGCGCAGATGAGCTTGGTTCCATCCTGTGGTTCAGAGCCCATGGTCTCGGCCCCTGGGAAGCTGCCATCTTCTTCAGAACTGGCGGACTCCTCGGGTCGGGAAACCGGTGCCTTCAATGCCATGAGGAAGGTCATGCCTGCTAAGACCCTCAGTTCTTCGGTTCCTTCCTCTTCCTCCCCTAAAGGACCACGTTCTATCTCTACAACACAGGTTCCCACTAAGCATCGAGACCCAGAGCCTCAGGTAACCCATTGGGTGACCCCTGTTTGACAGAGACTTCTCCAGATGCCCCCACTGCTGAAGTTCCCAGGAAAAGACTGTGTAAGAGGAGGCATTTAGATTCCCCCAGGAATCCTTAACATCAGACACTGACTTGGAGGAATTAGAAGGGTCCCCACGGTCCTCCTCTGAGGATGTCTCTTTTGCAGACATCCTTGAAATACGAAGGAAGAGGGGTGACTGGCAGTCCCTTACCCCTACTGAGGATGAGTCAATGCTCCTGAAGGCTTTTGGATCTCAGCCTTCCACCTCCTGGGTTACTCTGCCTTTCGATGAATTAATGGACTTGATCACTCGAAAGGCATGGGAGTCTCCTGATTCTATGGAACCGATCCCTTGGAGGCCCAACAAATGTATCACCTTCCCTCAGGATAAGTCCATTCTCACAAAAGGGGTTCGCATTGATGCCGTGGTGGCGGCGGCCACCAAGAAAGTGAAGTCAGACACCTCCTCCTCTATCCATCCTCCTAATAGAGATTCCAGGATGATGGACAGATATGGGAAATGCATCTTTATTTCTGCGACATATGCAATGAGATCGCTTAACTATTTAACCCATTTTACCCGTCTTCAACGAGATCTCCTAAAAGAGCTTGGAGATACCCTACAGGGCAACACAGGTGATGCTGTCTCCCAGAAAGTGACGGCACAGCTTAACACTCTTAATTCCATTGTAAACTCATCCATGAGGCTCATTTCTTATGCAGCCAAGGGATCGAGCCGGGTAGCGGGTTCAGCGATTGCTCTGCGGAGACAATCCTGGATGTGCTTATGCTCCTTTGTGAAAGCCTTCAAGTCTTCCTTTGTGAATATCCTATTTGATGGCTCTTCCTTGTTTGGGCCCAAAGTCAAGGAGACACTCACTAGGTGTGAGCAGGAAGGAAAGACTCTATCTGCCGTAGGAGTCTGTTTTTCTATCCCCACTAGACCATACCCCAAAGGGCAGAGAGGTGGAAAAATGTGGTTCCGAAAGTCCCAAGGAGCTTTCCAGAACACACGTAGTGAAACCCCCACCAGGGGCAGAGGAGGGGGGTATAATGGTAGACGCCGCCCAGGCAGCAGACGAGGTCCACAGAACCAGGGTGACATGGAGCAGTTCCTTGGCAAACCCTATCAGCGCTCCTGAGAGGAGGCCCAACAGTCCTACTCTGGAGGCAGTCGGGGGTCGCGTAGCTTTATACTCAGATGCCTTGCTAGGAATTACATCAGATTCCTGGGTAAAAAGCATAATCACCAGAGGCTACATCATTCCCTTTTCAGAATTCCCTTCCATTCGGACAAGAATCCCAGATGTTCCACCCAGTCTGCAGAGTCTAGCAGCTGTAGAAATTCAGAGGCTGCTGGAAACAAGAGTCATACAGCCAGTCCCGGTGGACCAAATAGGATCTGGAACTTACTCCAGGTTCTTTTTAGTTCCAAAGAAAACAGGGGACTGGAGACCCATCTTAGACCTCAGCAATCTCAACTCCTTTGTCAAAAAGGAAAAGTTCCAGATGGCCACGATTCAGTCGATAATCCCATTTCTCGAAATGGGCGATTGGATGTGCTTGATAGATCTCAAGGATGCCTACTACCACATAAAAATGGCCAGGCCATCCAGAGATCACTTGCGTTTCCGGCTGGGGGCCAGTCACTACCAATTCCGAGCTCTGCCCTTTGGTCTCACCACAGCCCCCAGAGTGTTCACCAAATGCATGGCAGTTGTCACGGCTCACCTGAGACGTTTAGGATTCCGGGTGTTTCCGTATCTTGCCGACTGGCTCCTCACCACCATCACCAGGCATCAACAGATTCATGCCAGGGATTACACTATCAGCCTGTGCTTCCAGTTGGGCATAACCTTAAATTTCAAAAAAGCTGCTTTATCGCCGTTGCAGCATATTTCCTTTATAGGAGCAGATCTAGACACCACCACCGCCCTGGTCAGATTGCCTCAAGAACGAGTAATCTCTTTACGAAACCAAATATCCCTTTTGTTGATGGAAAAGAAAGTCCCTGCATTCCAAGTTCTGAAGCTGTTAGGCACCATGGCAGTGACTCTCATAGCGGTTCCTCTGGGGCGCATGCACATGAGGATACTCCAATGGTTACTCTTCACACAGTGGTCTTATCAACAACTTCCAATGTCACACGAGATTCTGCTGACAAATACTTGCAAAAAGGACCTCCTTTGGTGGTTGAACAGACACCAAGTTACTGTAGGTCATCCGTTTGTACTCCCCCCTCCCACAGCCACAGTGACCACGGATGCTTCCCTGATAGGGTGAGGGCTGTGTCAGGGAAGAACTGTCCAAGGTAGTTGGTCAGAGATGTAATCCAGTTTGCACATCAATGTCTTGGAGTTGAGAGCGGTGTTCCTAGCATTGCAACACTTTCACGACTCTCTACCTCAAGAGAAGATTGCAATACAGACAGACAACATATTGGTAGTCTGGTACATCAACAAGCAAGGGGGAACCAGATCTTACCCCTTATGCTGAGAAGCCCTGAGAATTTGGCAGTGGGCTGTATCCACCGGGCACTTCCTGATAGCAATGCACATCCCGGGGTCAGCCAACGTGATAGCGGACAAATTGAGCAGAGCCATTCTATTGTCTCATGAGTGGTCCCTCAAAGAAAGAGTGGCGGAAAGGATATTCCGCAAATGGGGCTAGTATTGCTGTGACCTTTTTGCATCTCTGATGAATGCCAAATGCAGAAGCTACTTTGCCCTATACCCTCCACCAGGGGACATCCCAAGGGACCCACTCATACACAATTGGCCCTCGGGTCTCCTGTATGCCTTTCCTCCCTCCCAGCTGATCCCCAAATTTTTACAGAAAGCCAAAAGCCTGGGAAGGACTGTTATTCTGATAGCCCTGTTTTGGCCTCGGCAGATATGGTTCCCCTTCCTTCAACAATACCAAGTGGAAGAACCTTGGGCTCTGGACCCAGTGCCAGACCTTCTGACTCATTCGTCGGGAGTTCTTCACCCCTCTCTTGCATCCCTCAAACTGACAGCTTGGCTGCTCCACTTCCCAACCTAGCCAGGTCTCATGATTTGTCTCCCGCCATTCAGCATATTCTGGTTTCCTCGCATAAAGTCTCCACCAGGAAACTATATAACAGTAAATGGATATTATTTGGTCATTGGGCTTCTCAACATGATATTGATCCCTTTATCGCCCCTATTCATAGCATTCTGGAATTTTTGAGTTCATTTTTCCACAGTGAAGCGGCAGCTGCTACTATAAGGGTTTAATTGGCTGCCATATCTAACTTCCATGTGGGATGCGGAGGTTCTAACATTATGTCCCACAGATTATGTAAAGCCTTTTTGAAAGGGACTCATCACCTTCGACCCCCTATCA
This sequence comes from Protopterus annectens, assembly GCF_019279795.1. Classification (NCBI taxonomy): domain Eukaryota; kingdom Metazoa; phylum Chordata; order Ceratodontiformes; family Protopteridae; genus Protopterus; species Protopterus annectens. The sequence continues at coordinate 829,164,540 of NC_056725.1, forward strand.
GACATCCAATTACTCCCTGGAATTTAAATTTGGTGCTGTCTCAACTCATGCTTCCCCCTTTTGAGCCCACATCTTCTTGTCTGTTGAAGTTCCTTTCCAGGAAGACAATTTTCTTAGTGGCCATTACTTTGGTGCGTAGAGTTTCTGAGCTTCAAGCACTCTCTGTTAGGCCCCCATATTTGGTCTTTCACCCTGACAGGGTGTCTCTAAGAACAAATCCGTCCTTTCTCCCAAAGGTCTGTTCCAAAGCAAACTTGAACCAGTCCATTGAACTTCCCACTTTTTTCAGGCATCATGCCAGTAAAGTGGAATACATGTTGCATAAGCTTGATGTTCATAGACAACTGTGATTTTATTTGGACAGAACAAAAGGATCCAGAAAATTAGATCAACTATTTGTTTCCCATGCAGACAATAAGAAGGGCCTTTCAGTATCCAAAGTTACATTGTCCAAATGGCTTTCTGATTGTATAAAGTTTGCATATTCTTCATCCCATCAACCTTTAGAAAGTGAAGTGAAAGCTCATTCTACCACGGCTGTTTCTACATCCTTAGCTCATGCAGCTCGTTTACCTTTGGACACCATTTGTGCAGCTGCTACTTGGTCCAAACCTCATACATTTATTACTCATTACAAAGTGGACAGGGCCTTTAGGGAAGGGCTTCCTTTGGTTCCACCGTTCTCTGGAATGTACTCCCGTGAGCTCCCCAGGATTAGGGTGCTTGGGACGCTACCCATGTGTAAGAACAAACGGCGAGATTGAACAACTTCACATAAAGAAGTTATGTTCTTACCATAACGTTCCATATGAGTTGATCATCTCGCCTTTGTTCCTACACTCCCTCCCACCTTCCCCCTCCATCTTCTGGAAGAACGGGTTTGGCTGGTGGTCTGTTTGATCTTACTAGTATCCTCTTGTCAGCCAGGTTATCTTTTAACTAATTGTAAATAGTTACTTTGTTATATTGGGTTGCTTAGTTGTGTTTCTTGCTGGTTTCAGCAAACTAGATCTGGAGTTTGGCAGCAGAGCATCATGGGATAGGGACTGTGTCTCGAGCTTCTAAAAGATCTAGAGCTTGGAAAGTAGCCGACTCGGAGCCAATGGATTGGCTCTGAACCCACGACAAAGGCTAGATGAACAACTCACATGGAACGTTATGGTAAGAACATAACTTCTTTTTTTTATTAGGTAATGTGTTTTTAAATTCTTGTGTCAATTAATGTTTTAGCTAGGGTTTGTGATAGATAGGCATATGATTGGTCTGTTTTAGTGACATCACATTATTTAAACAGGTTATTGTACTTTTTTACAAATGTAGTCTGATGAAGTGACATCTGGTCACGAAAGCACTTACTTTTTGTTTATATTAAAGTAACTTGCCATGTGTATTCAGCGTGTTTCTTTGGTTCTAATTTATTCTTTTCACGTTGGATACTTTATTCGGTAGTGGAGTTTTTTCTACTTTATCTCATTCATTCTTCAAACCCTACCGGACATGGAGAGAGGATAGTTGAACTGCCTCAAAATGGACTGAATAGTCAACTGGCATCAGTAGCTGTTACTGAGATTAACAGGAAAAGGTTTGACCACTTTAACCAACTTCTTGATGTTACTAATAACCCTCTGCTCTCAGTAGAGATCAACACTCTGGATGGTATACCATCAGAGTACATCAATATGCATGATGGTTTTGTGAGAAAATACCGAGAGGTAGAGAACAAATTATACAAATATAAGCGACTGCAATGGCAACGCTTTCATCTTGAAGCCTCCCTTAAGCACAATATAGCACCTAGAGGGCTACGAGTACTTACTATGCTGAGTTATGGCCAAATGTATCCCGAGCTCCTTAGGCACTGGCAGATGCTAAACTTAGAGTGCAGTGCCAAATACATGCAATTACTCATTGACTTCTTTCAACCGATGGAATTAGAGCTGCATGTTGAGATTAATGGACTGCAGAATGAGATATACGAGTTATACTCAGCTGACATTGTAGGAGACAGAATGGAATTGTTGCATTAGAATATACTTGGATATGAAAAGAGGTTATCTGCAATTAAGACTCATAAATTGCAGAGAGACCTCTATGATTTCCAGCATGGTAATGTATTTTCCTGGGCTAGAGAGAGGCAACAAGTAGATTTGGCACAACGTGATACTACGAAGGGGCAGAATAACAGCATTGGAAGAGCAGCAACCAATGATACCCATCAGCCTCGTCTAGCTTCACCCCCCATTCATCAGGAGCAACATGAACATAGCTACAGATGATTCTACCAATGAAGGGAATTTATTATCCAAGGCAGAAGCAAGTAAAAACACTAATACAGTGAGACACGATGTCCCATTTACGGATATAAATACTATGTGCCAGATAGTAAGACAGAAAGAACCAGCTCAAGAATTTTCTGGCAACAATGGTGTGAATAATTTTCGGGTTTAACGACCTCTACACAAGGGCATTTTTTTACTGAACAATCCCCTTCCGATAAGAGGAAGATCCAGAAGCTGGGCCAAGCTAGGGGGAATGCACCGTCAACACAGCATCGAGGAGCTAACCAGAACTGGAAAGAAGGTGAGACAGGTTTAGTATACAATATATCATCTCACGTATTAACTGAACGGCAACTGTCTTTACTCAATAAGGGCTTGACTTTTGTGCCTGCACAGAAGGCATATTTAGTAGAAGTACTACATGATTTGAGGATGTTTGGGAGAACCCTTACTTTGAAAACTATGTTCAAAGGGAATGTGCAAGAACAGTGCATTTTTAAAAAACTGAGTACCATCATTCCCCCCGTGAATTCAGCTATTGACTTGTTTGTCGAAGTCTGCGACAAACAATTAAGAGACATCTTTAAAGATGAGGTCAGGCCTACATTTTTTAACATGTCTGTGACTGATTATAAAGCTCTATATGAACTTAAGAATTTGACTTCTATAGAAATACGACCTGCCGATAAGGGTGGCAGTATTGTTCTTTTGGACAAACAATTATACCACAGTAATATGATGTGTCTTTTATGTGATGTGAGTATATATGATGTTATATCTGCTGGTGCAGTTAAAAGTATTATTGACAGGTTTGATTTTTTTTTGGTCTTTGACTTACTCATTAGTCAAATGATCTCTGAACCTATATTTGAATATTTTAAAGTAGAACATCCAGTTATACCCATAGTGTATGGTTTGTCTAAAATCCACAAGCACTTAACTAATCCTCCTATGCGTCCAATAGTGCCCAGCAGGGGATGGGCGACCAAACCACTGTCAATATTTGTTGAGAAAAATTTACACCCAGTTTTAGATCAGTGTGAAACTATATTGAAGGACACCAAAAGTTTCTTGAGAGAGTTGAGTGACCATCTAGAATCCATTGAGACTGAGTGTTTATTTGTGACTCTGGATATAGAGTCATTGTTTACATTTATTGCCAATGACTGGGGCATAGGGAATGTTGATGAGTTATTATTATATTAGGGCATGAATCCAGAGAAAGTCAGACTTGTGTGTGCTCTATTGGAGATCATACTTGAGAATAATGTGTTTATTTTTGGGAATGAATATTATCTCCAGAAGGTCGGCGTGGCTATGGGCACGGCCTCTGCCAATAGCTACGCCAACCTTTCGCTTGTACAATGGGAAACTACTACCATTCTTTCCAACAATGTTTCTAGAGCTTCCATAGCATGGTACAAGCGTTTTGTGGGCGATGTCTTTTTGTTGTGGTGTGACACTGAAGATTGTCTAAAAGAATTCTTAAGCTATATTAATCAAGCCAGTGCATTTCTTAGGTTTACCTCTAAATATTCTCTGAACGAAATAGAATTTTTGGATGTTAAGGTAAACAGATATCACATGCATTCTGTCTCTACTTTGTTATATAGGAAGCCGGTAAGGAAAAATACTTTATTACATAATAAGAGCATGCACCCTAGACACACCAAGCACAATGTGCTAAAGGGGCAGATATATCGCATCATGCGGTTGCATAATGATGATGACCAACTGAGGCTTGCCTTAGACACACTCAAATGTGGGTTTCTTGAAAGAGGCTATAGAGCAAGTGACATTGAAAATGAAATAAATAATGCATGGAGTGAGAGGCAAGGCAGGTGTGCACCGCATTATGTTAAGAGAGATAGGTGTCATGAGACAAGAGGCGAAATAGGAGCAGTGGCTCCTTCCTATAGTAACATTACTGTCAATGCAGTGGGAATGCCCCTTACATTTGCTAGTAATATATAGTTTGCTATGTAATTAAGAACAATGGAGACATTCTATCGACAGTTGGTGAGTTAGAAGTGATAGGTGACACACCTAGTTTTTCTTTTTGTAATAATAGATTAAAAAGCCACCTTTGTTACAAATCCCATGACACTTATAGATCTATTAGATCCGATAGATTAGGCACATATGCCTGTAGAAGATGCATGGCATGTACATACATTCACAAAGGTGCACTGTTTGTACACCCCAGCCTAGGGTTTAGAATTGAATGTGGCTTTCATGCAGATTACACAACTAAAAATGTGATCTATTTCTGTTATTGCATATTATGCTATTCCTTCTATATTGGCAAGACCAACCGTTCACTTAAAGAAAGAATTTTAGAACATTTAAGGGACGTAAGGAATGGTAAAGAAAGCAATGCATTGGCATTGCATGTCACGAAGGAAGGCAGTAGCCACATATTTAGATTTATGGTGCTACAAATTAAGATGAGTATGAGAGGAGGGGATCTATATGGTAAGACTGAGGGTATAGAGCAAAGGTGGAACCTGTCTTTTCAGGCGGATAAACCTCCGGGATTGAGTAGCAGGGTTTCTCTCAAACCTGCTGTGAAATCCAGGAACCTTAAGCACTAGTGGTTTCACATCTGTTACAGACTGTTAGTTTCGTTGTCACTTAAATATGTATGTATTTTTTAATATTTTTAAACATATGTTTTAATAGGTAATGTGTTTTTAAATTCTTGTGTCAATTAATGTTTTAGCTAGGGTTTGTGATGGATAGGCGTATGATTGGTCTGTTTTAGTGACATCACATTATTTAAACAGGTTATTGTGCTTTTGTACAAATGTAGTCTGATGAAGCGACATCTGGTCGCAAAAGCTCTTACTTTTTGTTTATATTAAAGTAACTTGCCATATGTATTCAGTGTTTTTCTTTGGTTCTAATGGAAGCAAGAAAGCCTGCTACTAGAAAATCATATATTAGCAAATGGAAAAGGTTTTCTAGTTGGGGTCAACAACATAACCAGTACCCATTGAGGGCTAGTTGTTCTCTGGTTTTACAATATTTGTGTTTGTTACTATCCTATGACCTTTGTTATTCTTCTGTCAAGTTTCATTTTGCAGCTATTTTAGTATGTCTGCTCATGGATCCTCTTCTTTCAATGCAGCCTCATGTCAAAATGATTTTGAAAGGGGTTTTGCATAAGAGGCCTCCAAGAAAACCATTGGCCTTTCCTTGGGATCTTAATTTTCTGCTAAGGAAGCTAACCCTTACTCCATTTGAACCAGCTAACTTGACTAACATGAGGTTCTTAACATGGAAAACAGTTTTACTGATTGCTGTGATCTCTACAAGAAGAGTATCTGAGCTGCAAACTGTTACGCTAGTCAACCCTACCTAACTTTCAATAGGGATAGAGTTTCTTTGAGAATTAATCCTTTTATGCCTAAAATGATATCCAAGTTTACTTTAAGCCAAACTACCCATCTCCCAGTTTTCTTTTTTGAACCTAAAAATGAGGGAGAAAGGATACTCCACACCCTGGATGTCCACAGATTAACTTAGGTACTATCTTGATAGAACTAAATCTTTCAGATCTTCAGATCTATTGTTCATTTCTTGTGGCTTTGGTTTCATCTGTGGCTTTTTGGTAAGGGTCACAGTCTAGAAGTTGCTACCTGGTCCTCTGTACATACCTTTAAAAAGCACTATAAACAAACCTCTCAGCTGTCTAGATTTTTCACAGAATGTCCAGATTTTTGATTCATATTTTTGGTGTGCTCATTTGTAGTTTTCTGGCAAATCACTAAGGACTGAAGCCTCAAAATAATGGCATACAGTTGAGTTTCAGACTTTACATCCTCCAGAGAATGAGTGTCAATGTAAATCCTGTTATTCTAGCAACTTCCTAAATTTATAACTAAGAGCAGAATTTAAAATCTGCCCCATTTTGAGGCCTTTGGTGCTCCATTATTTTAGGCTTTGTCCAGATTTCTTGTGCTAAGTTGACAGGTATGACCATAAGCCTGATTCCTTCTCTAGGTCCAGATCAGGCTTTACTAGGACCATTCTCCATGGTTTCCTGGAATCTTCTCCTTCCACCTGCCATATGTAGTTAATGTGTGGACAATCTTCCTATGTAGTTAGGCTACTGCAGCATTGATCAATATGATGAACATAGTGCAGTTGTGTAAGTAAACTTATTATAACAGTACATGTAAAGATCACTTCTGCAGCAGTCACTCACTCCCTCCATCCCCCTGGTTTTGTGGTGTGCTTTTCATACCAGGATGTGGACATTTATTTTCTGTTGTTCCTATCTGTCATTTCAAGACTTAACCTCCCCTTCTCTGTTGGCAGGGAAGCTCTTAAGAGCTTTGCACCCAAACTTGTACTTTAGTCAGCTCACCTGACAGTTTGGGTGCATGGAAGGTGCCCTGAAGTTTTGGAAACTAGTCAGGATATAACCATTACCATTAAGGCTACTGCCACAGTGATCATTTGAACATGTACCGTTATGGTAAGTTTACTCACACAGCTGTACTTTTTTATGGGCATCCTGTAGGGTTTTAAGCCCTGTGTTTCTAAAATATTGCTAAATGATCCACTTATGTTGTACTGACAAGACCACAGAGAGTCTAAAACATAACATGTCTGCAGCTAGTTGGGTTTGGTTTTATTCATGTGGATATAGCCATAAAGACATAAAAAATAAATAGTCATGGTCATTCAGAAGCCATGTATCTGAATATCTGAAACACTGGTATGTCCTTAAGGGGTCATTTGGGTCATGGGTCTTTATCTTGGCTGAGTCTTTCATATATCGTGTGTGTGTGTGTGTGTGTGTGTGTGTGTGTGTGTGTGTGTGTGTGTGTGTGTGTGTGTGTGTGTGTGTGTGTGTGTGTGTGTGTGTGTGTGTGTGTGTGTGTGTGTGTGTGTGTGTGTGTGTGTATGTGTGTGTATATATATATATATATATATATATATATATATATATATATATATATATCTAGGACGTTTGATCGAAAGATCAAATGTCCGAATCCATAACCACCTAACACACTTTAACAAAAGTGCTTTCATCGAAAAAGTGCTTTCGTTAAAGCGTGTTAATAAAAAAAAAAACACTACATTAACGTTTCTGCAGGTGCCCTCCCATCCCCCCTACTTTAACATTCTCCCTCCGAGACCGCACTACAGTGGGGAAAAGGGAATTTTCCCTTATCTGCACCATAGTATGTCCTCAACAACATGCATACTTATGCGAAAGTGCTTCTTCAGTGAAAAGCACTTTCGCAAATGTATGCTCGCCCTTAATGGATTTGGATGTTTGATCCTTCGATCAAATGTCCAAGATCCATATATATATATATATATATATATATATATATATATATATATGTATATATATATATATATATATATATATATATATATATATATATATATATATATATATATATATATATATATATATATATATATATATATATATATATATATATATATATTTAAGCTAAATCTAACTAAGGAGTCGATCATTCTAACAACCAGGCTAGCAAAGGCCGTATGATAATTCTCACGATTTCTGTGTTATTCAGAGACATAGAAGTATTAGCCCTCTTCCCCAAGACATAAGATACAATCCAGAGACCATGTCTGTAACACTAGGAGGATCTGCAGTTAAGTACCTGCAGCCTAAGTAATGAATATAGCAGCACCATGATGATATCATAGTCATCTTAGAGTCTTAGCTTAAATCTCAAGACATATAACCACCCACAATCATTTCACATTACCAGCCTTTTCATAGTTTTAGACCGGAAATAGAAAAGAATAGGTAACAGTGTGCTTTTAGTCATATCTAATCACATTATTGCCAAACTCATATACCACTCCATTAGTGCTGCTGAATTTGTCTCCTGCTTGATCACGGGATCCTGTCTTATTGAAGGTCATCTAAAGCTTAACAGCACAGTTTTGCATAACCCTCACCTACCTCCATCTACTGCTAATGTTAAAGGTCTTTTAATAAATCAGCAAACAAGTTAAGGGCATTAGTATAAAGGTACACGTTTATTGTAACCTGTACTGTTTACCAACTCCAAAGCCCAGGTAGATGACTGTGCAGTATCCCTACAGCGGTTAATTACCACCCTACATGACCCAACCATGTTAGCTACAGGTGCTGGCTAATAGATTATTCTGTTACTAATAAACAAATGCTCTTCTTCTTCTTTTGGCTATTCCCAGTTAGGGGTCACCACAGCAGATCACCTGTCCGCTCATGATTGGCAATGGAGTTTTACGGTGTTGAGTTGCCAGACCGGCTCCCAGCCTTCCACAGAAGGCACTACACATGCACACACTCACACCTAGGGCCAATTTAGAGTGTCCAATTCACCTACAGCATGTCTTTGGGATGTGGGAGGAAACCCACGCGACCACAGAGAGGACATGCAGACTACACACAGAAGGCACCACAGCTGAGAATCAAACCGGAGAACCTCTTGCTGTGAGGCGGCAGTGCTAACCACTGCACCACCGTGGCCACCCTAAGCCACAAATGCTCTCCATTCTAATAATTCATCCTTCTTTAGTAATCACAGTACAGTCACATTCTAATTTTCTGTCAAATTAATCAAACCTCCTGTAACCATTATTATATTCTTATCACTTAAAACAAAATCAGGAAGTCATCTTGGTTTTTAAACTAGCCCATACTAAATGGAATTAAGTTAACTGAACAAATAAAATATGACACAGCCTTAAAACAATTTCTGTATATCACCCTGCCTTTCCATGATAAATATTTTCCAATTATTATTAGGGTGTTAAAAAAAACATGTCAAGTTAAAGTTATCTACCTTAAAACACACCAGGCCAGCCTCCTTAATATAACACAAAGATTGGCATCCACAACATCTCATCGACACAACCAAGCTGATATCACAGTGGATAAGCAAAACAAGTCCCATAAATGATACCGTCAGCACACACATTATTCTAACACTTCTATTGGAGTTTAAAGTATTGCAAGCAAAAGACATAAATGTTTACCCCCCTCCCCCCATACTGGGACTTTGTGCTGCTCTTTCTCTTTACCTTATTTTTAAGTTTCTATTTTCCATTTGTTGGTCAGGGTAAAACACTTATCCAGATATACCTTTCTCAGTTTCAACCCAGGAAAATAAAACAAAGATAAATTCATATAAAGATTAAACTGTTTAGACAAAATATGACGTACATTCAGGAAAAGTAGTATTAACATAGTTTATGAAAGTTGCGATATGTAACAAAATGCAAACATTATAACTATATGACAAAGACTATATATATATATATATATATATATATATATATATATATATATATATATATATATATATTTTTTGTGTGTGTTTGTGTGTAAATACACATACACACACACACACACACACACACACACACACACACACACACACACACACATACACACACACACAGTGATCAATGATCAGTTTGAACATCTGTTATGGAAAGTACTTATGCAACTGTTCTATTTTAATTTTTCAGTCTAACCATGAAAGAAATCTATTTAACAACCATTACTTTCCAACAGGGATATTCATGTTTTCCTGTAACCTATAGACATTTATAGCAAAATAAATTCCAGTGGGTTTTCAGAATATTTCAGAATCAGATGAAATAACAATTAGATCTCAAACTTCATCTTTTGTTATCCATGATCAACAAATTACAGTATTGGATTCAGCAAGTGTCCCAAAACCTGGAAGTCATTTTCCCTCCTTCCTGCTTTACCAAGTCAAAACGTTAAATAAAGATACACTGGGTTAGGATACATTTTCAAGCCTTAAAGGGATGATACTTTGGTTTCCATCCCACAGCAAGAGGTACATCAATATACAAGAGATGATGAATATTTATATGTCACTGAGGTCCTTCCATACATTCTATAGATAAGGTAACATAACAGTTCTGTGATGTGGTACAGAAGAAAGTTGTGGGGGGATATGCAGTCTTATGGGCTATGAAGGTTAGTAAAGTTAAAGTTAAGAAATGGCAGAAGTGCGGCCACAAAATTCCATCATCTGACTTCCATTCCCTTTGTGTATATTGCCTGGGTCTGGTACATTTGCAAGACGACTGTAGCATATGTCATGGGTTCAGTCACTGAGCACTTGTTGAGAGACGGAACAAACTTATTTTGAAAAGTTTGATTCCCTCATCCTTCAGTGAAGCCTTATCTACTGCTGACACAGCAAAAACTGATGTTTCCTCCCCTTCTTCCTCATCTTCAGTGGACAAAGGAAAAAAGAGGAGGCTTTCACTTCCAACCTCTCCGTTGGTTCTGAAACCAAAGAAATTGAAACCCTTCATTCCAAAATTATCTTCGGAACCGGAGGCCTCTGGTTCTAAACCACTGGTGTTGACAACTACTCCAGCACTGATAGCTGTTTCAAGTCCTTTGACAACAAAGCCTAGTGCAGGAAAAAATTGCTGCTTCACCTACTGTGACAAAAAACATTTTTCTAAGAACGACTTATTCACCCTCAATTGACCCTTTCACCGAAGAGCTTCCAGAAGTTTTTCCTGCAGAGGCCTAAGTCTCCTTCAACTTCATCTATCTGCTCCACCAAAAGTCTTTCTGAACTCAACGTGGAGAGGCTGGTGAATAAAATTTTGTGAGTTAGAGGACTTTCAGGTCCCCTTTCGGTTCCAACCCTTTCAGGTCTTGGAACTGAACCTTCTTTTACTCCATTAACTACTCCTCCTCTAACCTCCTCTGAGGTCTTAGAGTCATCTGTTCCAGATCTCCTGACACCAACCTTGCCACTTCGTGAGGTCCTCACATCTTTGGAATCAGTACGTCCCCTGAGCTCTTCAGTAGCTTCGGAACCAGAGACCTCTCGGAGCCGCAGCTACCCTATCAGTTCCAGGAGACAGGCCTCAACTCTAGTTTTTCAGAGCCATTCCTGCTCCTTGGGGCTTCGGGTCAAGTTAGTTCATCTCCGGTTTCTTTCTCAAGCATCAGTTCTTCAGAGCAGGCAGTGACCCTGGTCCCGAGGCAGTCTCTCTCAGTTCTGGGCTCTCTTCCCTCTTCAGAGGGGCCAGCCTTTGAGGCAATGGAGAGGGCCCACTCACTGACAGTGACTCAGTCAGTGCTTACCCCCTCAAAACAGGTACCCCCTCTTGTTCTATTATTCCTCCTGTCTCTCCGTTGGGATAAGACTGTCCAAGGCACTTGGTCCCCATTAGGGGCCAACTTGCACATCAATGTCCTGGAGATAAGAGTGGTGCTTCTAGCACTGCAGCCCTTTCAGATAGCTCTTCCTTAGGGAACAGTTGTAGTTCAAACAGACAATATGTCAGTAGTTTGGTACAGCAACAAGAAGGGAGGAACCAAGTCTTACCCCCTTTGTCGAAAAGCCCTCAGACTGTAGCAGTTGGTGATCTCTTCCAACCAATTTCTAATAACAATGCACATTCCAGGGAGTTCCAATGTGGTTGCAGACAAGCAGAACAGATGGATCCTTCAGCCTCACAAGTGGTCTCTCAATCCAAAAGTGGCAAAAATGATCTTCCATCAATGGGGTCAACCTTGTTGCGACCTGTTTGCTTCTCCCCTAAACAACAAGTGCAACAATTACTTCACCCTGATTCCCCCTCTGAGGAAGTCAATCAGGGACACTTTCCTCCACAATTGGCCCCCCCCGGTCTCCTGTATACATTTTCCCCGATAATTCTAATTCCAAAATTCTTACAGAAAGCACAAAGGTTGAAAAGCACAGTAATCCTCATTGCACTCTTTTGGTCTCGACAGATTTGGTTCCCCTTCCTTTGGCATTATGTGGTTCAACAACCCTGTATTCTGGACCCGGTTCCAGAACTTCTATCCCATCCAGATGGAGTTGTTCATCCAGACATTTTGAACCTCAAGCTGACAGTGTGGTTCCTCCAATTCAGTTAGTTGGCAGGTGTCCTAATATTTCCTCCCCAGTACACCACATCCTTCTGTCAGCTCATAAATCTTCCGTTCATAAACTATACTCTAGAAAATGGAAGAGATTTACATTTTTGGGACCATGAAAAACATTAATCCCTTGTCAGCTTCTATACAGCATATTTTAGACTTTTTAGCCTCTCTTTTCCATGCTGGAGCTTCCCCTTCTACCATTAGATTAAAATTAGCTGAAATTTCTAATTTCCACAATGGTTTGGAAGAACATTTTTTAGCCTCTCATAGACTTTGTAAATCATTCCTAAGAGGCACACTTTTGTTGAAACCCCCTTTCAAAGATCCAATAACCCTTGGGATCTAAATTTAGTGTTGCAGGCCATAATACATTCCCCCTTTGAGCCCTCTGTGGAATGTGAGCTGAAGTTTTTGTCTTGGAAGACACTGTTTTTGGTAGCCATTACCTCTGCTGGAAGAATTTCAGACATTCAGGCCTTGTCATCTGAACCCTCTTATTTGATTTTCCACAAGGATAGAGTTTCTTTACAAACAAACCCATTGTTTCTACCCATGGTAGTCTCAGAGTCTAACATCAATCAATCAATTCATTTACCAGTCTTCTTTCCAAATTTTTCCAACAAAGGAGAATGTTCTTTACATTTATTTGATGTTCATAGGCAATTACACTTCTATCTTCATAGAACAAAAGACATTCAAAAATCAAATCCACTATTTGTTTCCTTTTCCAGTGCAAAATTAGGTAAGCCAGTCAGCAAGGTAACACGGGCTAAATGGCTGAAAGACTGCATTTCTTTTATTTACAATAAAAATAAATTAACCTTGCCTAGGCCCATGAAAGCACACTCTACAAGATCTGTAGCCACCCTGGCAGTTTTCCAGTCTAGAACTTCAATGAATGATATTTGTGCAGCAGCTACTTGGGCTTCTCCCCATACCTTTATTACTCATTACAAATTGGATTTGGTCTCTAGAGAAAGAGCATCTTTTGGTTCGATGGTGCTCAGGAATATCCTTCCATGAGTCCACCCAAGAGTTTATGTAGCTGGGGACTCTGTCCCATCTGTTAAGGATAAAATGAAGATCGGCAACATCAGATAAATAAGTTATTTACTTATCATAATGTTCCATCTGTGCTGTCTATCTTCAATTATCCTTGACCCCCCCCATCCCCCGACCTTCAAAGATTTTTTGGCGGAGCGGTTTATATATCTTTGAGTTATTGTGATTTTTTTAAGGACAGTAGATACAGACTCCTTTTGCACTTCCTTTATTTATATCTTGATAGATATATGTCTATATACTTTTCTGCAAACTCGATCTGGGGTAAGTTATTGTGGGTAAAGGTGAAGCTCAAGAGTTTTTGGCTGGTGTGAGCTGTAGTAATGGCCGAGTCGGTTTTGATATCGGAACCGAACCCATCTGCCAAGGATAAATGAAGATAGACAACACAGATGGAATGTTTTGGTAAGTGCATAACTTTTTTTTTGTATGCATCCTTATGCATGAAAAAAAATTTTTATGCAAAAAACAAAGGTCATTTCACACCCATTTACAAATAAAATTCTTTTAAAATTACTAATGAATACAGAAGACTAAATATTCGTAGCCATGTTTATGGCATTAATATTAATGGGTGGGCAGGAAGCGGTTATGTCATTTTGGGTTCCAGATCTAATTATCAATGGGAGATGCAAGTGCAAGCCACTTGGGCACACAAGGAAGCATGAAAGCACATCAATATCAAGCAGATGCTGGGAGTGTTTCATGCCTTAAAAATCCTTCATCACCTTTGGACTCTAGATTCTCTTCTAGTGGTTATGGGCAATACCAGCGTGGTGTGGTACTTCGTTAAACAAGGGTGTACAAGATCTTACCCTTTGTGCCAATTGGTAGTGAAAGCCTGGGAGTATGCTTTTTAGCACTCGCTGACTCTTCAGGCATCATACATAACATCAGAGCAGAACATTGTGGCAGACAGATTAAGCAGATCCTGGGCAGACCAGTGCAAGTGGAAGCTCAAGTCATTCTTGCAGCCATGCTTGGAAGAAAGTGTTCCTGTGTGTGTTTCCAACCTTTCCACTGATTCACAAGGTACTTCTGAAAGTTCAAAGATAAATGGCAAAGATCATTGTGGTGACATCCCACTGGCCTAGGCGATCTTGGTTCTCCCTGTTAATGGTATTGGCCAATGGCAATTACCACAGACTTCCTCATATGCTGGATCTGCTCACAGTCTTGGGGTGCCTGGTGCACCCTGATTTGGAGAAATTTTAATTGACAGCCTGGATGATTCAATTTTGACTCCGTTTAGGCACTTGTTTCACGAAGACATGCAGCAGGTGTTAAAGGAGGCTAGAAATCCTGCTAAAAGAAAATCTTATGTTAACAAATGGATTACATTTTCTGACTGGTGCATAAATGGAAACAGAGGGTCCATTGAAGTTAATATCCATCTGGACTTGAAATATTTGTATGAGCTACTTCAGGACAGCTTATCGTATGTGTCCATTATGGTACATATGCCAGTCATTTTCACTTGTCTGCCAATGGATACTCCTCTTTTTTTATTTTGGTAAAACAGTTCATGAAAGAAGTATTGCATATGTGACCTCCTTGCAAGTAAATTTCTCCTTCTTGTGACCTAAATTATGTTCTTGAAAAATTGACTTTACCACCTTTTGAACTTTAGCTCACACTGATCTCATGTTTTTAACAAGGAAAACTTTTGCTTATTCCTCTGACATCTGCAAGGTGACTTTCTGAGCTGCAAGCTCCCGATTTTTCACAAGGATATATCTCTGTGTGTGTGTGTGTGTATATATATATATATATATATATATATATATATATATATATATTTATATATATGGGTCTACCTTATATCGAAATACCACAACGTCAACTTCCATTTCATCGAGATCAAGTCATCGAAACATGACTATATCAAAAACCCACATTATCAATTCCCATTTCTTCGAACATACCATTGAAGAAGTTCCCATAAACCATGGGGAAATTAAAGAGGAAGTACTTTAAAAGATGTAAGTGTCTTTACGTTTGCAGTACTGTTGCTATAGTAGTCAGGTACACAGAACTAATTACGTTGATCCCATTGTAGTTTTTAGAGCAGTTCCTGCATTGCAAATGTGCTCACAGGTTTTCCGTATGCAAAATAGTCTTGAAGAAAAACATTATTGCTTTTTAACATTTGGAATGGAGACTGCAGTACAGTGGGGATCGGGAACTTTACCCTTACCTCAATATAGTGCGATCTTGGAGTTGGTATATATAATGTACAAGGGGTGAGGGGGGCTACACCCCCTATAAAAGTGTTGAAACATATATAATTTTGTTAAATTATGTTTGTAAGTTGACATGATGCTTTGACTGTAGTGTCCTGTTGGGTTTGGAGAAGCAGTTTGATGAAATGGGAAATGATGATGCACGTTTTCAATATAGTCATGTTTCAATGAGTTGGTCACGATTATATGGTATTCGACTTTATGGTATTTTGATATAGTGGAGTAGACCCAAATATATATATATATATATATATATATATATATATATATATATATATATATATATATATATACACAATTGTGTTACACACAAATCCTTATTTCCTGCCGAAAGTGTTCTCAGAATTCACTCTCAGTAAGTCTTTTAATCTCACTGTGTTCTTTCTTTCCAGAACCTAAGAATAATGGAGAGAGGATATTTCATATTTGGATACACATAGACAGCTCAGATACTGCCTTGACAGAACAAAGCCCTTTAGGTCAAAAAAAGGTCATCTCATCTCTAAGCAATCCACTACACACTGGTTGTCCTTTGTTATTGTTGTTACATGCATCATGGAAAGATGTATCAAGACAAGGTAAAGGCACATTCTGTCAGGGCCTTTTCTTTTTCTGCAGCATATTGGAAAATAGTAGCTAGAAGTGTTCTAGACGCAGCAACTTGGTCCTCCTCCTTTCCTTCATTCATAGAACACACTTCCTTATCAGCAGTACCCTCCCACCTTACTATCTGCCTTTTGTTCTTATACCTTTGAATCTCTAAGAGCAAGACATCAGGACAAAGCCATAAATAAAAATGGGACAAAGGCTGAAAATATGACAATTTTTAAATATTGCTCTTGCAGGCTTAGACAGTTGATAGGGTTTTGCATTAACAAGAATTTTCTGAAGGGTATGAAGTCTGAAACTTAAATCTTTGTCATTAATTTCTACCTTCAATCTTTAGCGATTTGCCACTAATATGCTAGAAAACCACAATTTTATGAAAAACGGACCAAAAATATGGGGTGAAAATCTGTACAGTTGAGAGATGGCTGTTGGAGCTGCTGCTGTTCTTTTTTTTTAAGCACCTTTATTGAATTATCACTTCCAACATAGGCAAACTTACACTTACATGAAAGTAATCAAACCATATTAACAAATTCACATTTACTAACATTATACACCATATATTATTATGTATCATATAATCTAAGCAACATTACATACATTGTGCAATTCCTACCTTCTCTCAAATATTCCTCCTCGAAAACATTTTTCTGCATGTATTGCTTCCACTGTTTCCATTATTTGTATGTGATTTACTCCTACCCTTTTCTAAAGATCTCATTTCCTGTTCTTTTATCTGTGTTACAATATTCACTACTTTGATTTCCATTTTCTAGTAGTTGCTTTTTTGTCAGCTACCAGAATTAAACATAACAAGGCCTTCTTATGTCTAGGAAATTCAGATCCTGTATCCCAGCTCAAAAAAAATAATGTCCTTAATTACATTAATTTGCTTGCCCAGTATTCCTGTAGGGAATTCTTAAAGTCTGCCAACAAATTACACTCCTAAAACATATGTTCCCAGTTACCTCTTTCTTCTCCCTCACACCTCTAACATTTTTCATATACCTGAGAGGAAATTCTTTGGAGTTATCTTGGTGTATGAAAGTATGCAAAAATCCTAAATCCTAAATCTTCTAGATTTTTTTTGTATATTTGGGAGTCATACATATGTCCTCCCATTGCTTCTTTGTGAATTGCATATTTAATCTTTCATCCTAATCTTTTCTGATCTCTTCTGATTGAGTCTTATAGATGTGATGTTGTCAATTTTCAATCATTCCTCAACAGTTGGGATTTATCTGACCCTCAGATCCGACTCAGCCCCTTTTTACAGCTTATGGATACTGGAAAGTGTTGAGTTTCTTCCTCACCTAGACCTCATTTGCTGCCTTCATGTACGGATGTGGTTACTGTTAGCTCCCAAACTTTAGTGTTTTCTGGTTGGATAAGTAAATAGATTATTTCTTTTTGCTATATTTATCCTTTCTTCTATATACCTCATTTAATCATCCCTTATCCTACACTTTTCTTAGTGTAATTTAATTACCGTTGTTGACAATTTTCTCCAGTTTACCTTTACCCTTGTGGTAATTTCTTTAATTAACATTGTTGGTGATTTTTCTCTTTTCATTCTTTACTATTAAAAAAAACTTTTTAGTGTTATGCTGTTTTTTTAAGATGGCTGAAAAAATGACTCGTGTTTATTGCTTGCGCCTCAGACACTTAAAGGTGTTGTGTGATATTTGCAAAACTTTTTCATCCTCGGGCCTTAGTTGATTGCAAGAATAAGCTTATTTTAAAAGGTCTTTTGCATACAACCTTCTCAGAATCATTAGCTGGAGCTCAGACCTCCAAATCAGACAATAAGAAGCCCAGAAAACAGCCGTCTGACCCTTCTGGATCATCCACTCCGTCTTCTGATCCTACCACAAACCAGTCCATAAAATGTCAAAACAGTTGTATCCAAAGACTAAATCTTCAGATCCAACTGACTCAGATGCCAGATCTATTTCATTGGATCTGATACCTTTGGATCCAAAACAGCTCTCTCAGACCTGGTATGCGTCCTCTCTGGACCCAGTTCCTTCCTGACTGCCATCACATTTTTCAGAGAGACGCTGCCATTCTAGGTACTCTTCAGTGGCTGCTTCTTCTCATTCTTTCAGGAGTCTGACAGAAGCAGATATGGATAGAATGATGAGGAAGTTTCTCTCAGCACAGATTCAGATGGGAGTTCTCCCAGCTCCTACCCCTTTGGGTCTGGAGAACTTTACCAGTGCTACTCCACCCATCTTGGCTCCTTCTCCAATCCAACCCTTGGCTTCAGAATCCTTGGATCCAAGTTTTCTGGGACCATCTGTATCAGATCTGATGATTTTTATATATTCTGCTCAGATACAGTCTCTGAATGCACATGCTTCGAGTGTGTCAAAGCTGGATAGCTCTTGGAGCTGTAACTTTGTTGTCAGATCTGAGGTGTTAGAGTTGTCTCCGAAGTTATCGGAGCCATCTCTGCCACTTTGAGCCTCAGCATTGGACAGTTCACCTCTAACCTCTACCTTGGGTGGCCTGCCTTTGGGTCAGAGGGAGCCAACAATCCAGAAGCATGTCTTCTTGGCTCAGTCAGCCTCCTTCTCCCCAGAGCATTCTGCCTTTGAGGTGGTGAAGGGAGTGTTCTCTGTTTCTAGAGGATGGATGGTTCCACCTCCCACGGATCTTCCTTCTGCATCCCATATATCTTTGTGCTGTGAGCCTCAGTACTGTACTCCACAGGGACATCCAGACCAAAGCCTCTAGTCTACCCAGAAAGGTATAATTATATCTTTTGATATTTCTCTGGAACATCCCACCGAAGAAGTCCCTGGAAAGAGAAAGTGCAAGAGAAAGCCACAGAATACAGATTTTGGTGAAGGGGAAGAATCCTCAAAATCACCACCTGATGACATCTCCTTTGGAGACATCCTGGGGATCCTCAAGCAATGGGATGGTTGGTCCACTGATAACCCTTCCAAGAGGAATCGGTATTCCTAGAATACTTTGGGTCTGTTCCATCTACCTCCCTGGATGACTCCCCCTGCAGATGAGTTAATTTATTTGATATCTAGATGGGCATGGAAGGAACCCTGTGCTGTACAGCCAATCCTCAAGAGACCAGACAGGATCCTGGTACCACTAACAGGAACAGAATTTTGGAGCAAAAGACTATCAGTAGATACCATGGAAGTAGTGGTGGCCACAGAGAAGGAACTCACAGAACAGAGTTAATCCCTCCATTCCCCTAACAGGTAGTCCAGTGTGTTGGACAGATTTGAGAAGCTTGTAAATACTTCAGCAAACTTTACACTCAGGTCGCTGAATTATTTGGCACACTTCACCAGACTTCAGAGGGACTTGATTAAAGAACTTTCCAAATACTTCTCTAGGACCATTAATTCTGAGATACAGAGCACTATTGGCTCACAGTTGGCTACCCTACAATCCATTACAAGTTCGTCCATGAGGCTCATTTCACATGCAGCTGAAGGTACCTCAAGGGAGGCAGGTTCGGGTGTTTCCATTAGGAGACATGCCTGGATGCACCTGAGTGATTTCACAGAGCCCTTAAAGTCCTCATTTGTCAATGTTCCCTTTGACAGAAATTCTTTGTTTGGCCCTAAAGTTAAAGACACACTCTCCAGGCGTGAGCAAGATGTTAAGACCCTGTATGCAGTGGGCATACATTTTTTGACTCCTCAAAGAATCAGCTCTAGGAATCAATGAGGTGGTCAAAAAATTTGCTTCAGAAAGTCCCAGGATCCCTTCCATGATCCATGTGTAGATAGTTCCCCAGGTTCAAAGTGAGGACCTCTAACAGAAGATGCCACTTGCACAGCAGAGGAGGCCTGCAAAACCAGGGGTCCAGAGATTCTTTATCTGAGAGACCTACCTGAAAGGAGACCTAATTGTCCACTTCTTAAAACAGTTGGGGATCATCTATCCCTGCACCAGAGAGCCTGGCTAGACATTACAAAAGATAAATGGGTGCAGAGGACTATTTCCAGAGATTATATAATACCCTTTTACCTACCCCCTTCAACAATAAACAAAGTTCCTGATGTCCCCCCCAGTCACAGGAAAACAGCATCTCTAGAAATAATAAAGTTGCTAGTAAAAAGAGTTATTCAAGAGGTCCCCCTGACCAGAAGGAGTCTGTAACTTACTCAACTTTCTTTTTAGTGCCAATGAAAACGGGACTGGAGACCAATTTTGGATCTGAGCAATCTGAACAAATAAGTTCATAAGTTCTGGATGATCATGGTTCAGTCCATTTTGCCCTTTCTGCACAAGGATGACTGGATGTCAATAGATGTTCAGGATGCGTATTATCACATAAAAATGAAGAGAGGATTCAGGAGATACCTACTCTTCTGGCTGGGAGCCAGCCATTTCCAATTCAGATCCCTGCCCTTTGGCCTCACCACAGCCCCCAGGGTGTTCACCAAATGCATGGCAGTAGTAGCAGATCACGTGAGACTCAAGGATTCCAGGTGTTTCCATACTTGGATGACTGGCTCATAACCTCGCCAACCAGGCATCTTCTGATAAAAGCATGAGAGTATGTACTCCAGCTTTGATGTCATCTAGGAATTACCATCAATCACAACAAATCTCAGCTAGAACCATCTAAGACATTAGAGTTCATAGGGGCTTGTTCAATATGGTATCAGTGATAGCCTTCCTTCCCTTACCAAGGGTACAAACTATTCGATTTCAAGTCAAAAGATAATTCAAAATTCTTCTCTATCAGCTCAATTGATTTTACAAACCTGGAGTCAATGTTCTCTGTGATAGTTCTGGTTCTGTTAGCAAGATACCATATGAGAATTCTTCAATGAACCCTAGCAACTCAGTGGTCCATTTTGCACCAACCTAATTCCACCCAGATCAGAATAACTTAAGCATGCAAAAAGTACCTGTTGTGGTGGATTCACTCAAATCAGATATTACAAGACCATCCCTTCATTCTTCTTCAGCCCAAAGACAAAGTGACCATGGATGGTTCCTAACTTGGGTGGGGTAAGCACTTCTTGAAAAAGGCAGTACATGGTACCTGGTCCCCCCAAAGAGGCCAACACACATATCAATGTCTTGGAAATGAGAGCTGTACTCCTAGCATTGCAGGGTTTTCAAGACTTTCCCTTCTGGGACTATTGTGATTCAGATGGGCAATATGTCAGTGGTATGGTACATTAACAAACAAGGAGGAACCAGATCTTACCTCCTGTGTTGAGAAGCTCTCAGAGTGTGGCAATGGCAATCTCATCCTATTAATTTCGGATTGCATGGGCAATCTCATTCAACCAATTTCCGATAGCAATGCATATTCCAGGGAAACCCAACATGATAGCAGACAAGTTGAGCAGGTCCATTTTATTGCCTCATGACTGGTCTCTCAATATGAGAGTTGCGGAAAAGATATTCTGCCAATGGGGACAATCTTGATGCAAACTCTTTGCATCTCCCCTCAACAACAAGTGCAGCAGGTTCTTTGCCCTGTTCCCCCCACTGAGGCGATCACCAAGAGATGCTCTCCTCCACTACTGGTCCACAGTCTCCTCTATGCTTACCCCCTGAACCCTCTAATCCGTAAGTTTCTCCAGAAAGCATCTTGATTAAAGAGCAAAGTCATCCTCTTTGCCCTTTATTGACCTCATCAGATTTGGTTCCCCTTTCTTTGGCCTTATCTAGTTCACCCTCCATGCATTCTGAATCCAATTCTAGACCTCCTGTCTCACCCGACAGACATGATTCACCTGGACATTTTAGGCCTAAAGCTGACCGCATGGTTTTTCCACTTCCATTGATAGCTAGACAACCCAGGCTGTCCTCCCCTTCTGTCACATTCTTTTATCTTCCTATAAAGCTTACACTAGGAAGACTTACAGAAGTAAATGGAAACAATTTGATCTGATGTTGTCAGTCTTCATTTATCCTTTACCTTTGGGACTTGGTTCTGATCCTCAGAACTGGCTCGGCTGTTACATAGCTCGCACCAGCTAAAAACTCTCAAGCTAAGACTCTACCCACAATGCCCCTCTTCATATTACCTCAGATCTCATTTGCCGTTCTTATCGCAAGACATGTCAGCCATTTTCTCTCGCAGCTAAGTGAATATTATTGTATTTTTAAGCTTTAGAATAACTTTTTTCCTTATTTGATATATATATATATATATATATATATATATATATATATATATATATATATATAGTTATATATTCATTATCCTTTCTACCCAGTTTTCTGATAAGTGAGTGTGTTTTTTCTTACCAGTCTTTAATTTTCCAATACCATTGTTGGTAGTATCTACTTCCTTAGGTAACTTAGCCATTTAAGTCTTCCTTCATCAATGCTCCTTTTAATGGATCTTCCTTATTTGGCCCCAAAGTCAAGGAAACTCTATCCAGGTGTGGGAAAGATGGAAAGACCCTATCTGCAGTAGGCATATATTTCTCTGCTCCCCAAGGGTCCTGCCCTAGGAATCAGAGGAGCTGCAGGATGTGGTTCAAAAATCCAAGCAGCCTTTTTAGGACTCACATGGTGGTGGCTCCCCTCAAGGCAGAGGGGGGAGCTCTAATGGAAGACGCTGACCCAGCAGCAGAGGTTGCGCGCAGAATCACGGTTTCAGAGATTATTTCTCTGGGCAACCCTGTCAACACTCCTGAAAAGGAGCCCAATTGCTTACCTCTGGAAGCAGTCAGGGGATGATTTTTCACTGCACTCAAGAGCCTGGCGACAAATAACTACAGATGCTTAGGTGCAAAGGATCATTGCCTGAGGTTACCATATTTCCTTCACTCTCTTTCCAAAATCAAAACAAAAAACTCCCCAGTGTTCCACCCAATCGGAGGGACCAGGCAGCCATAGAGATTCAAAAGCTGCTAGAAAAAAGAGTTATCCAAGAAGTCCCATCAGACCAAATAGGATTCAGATTTTACTCAAGGTTCTTTTTAGTGCCAAAATAGTCACAGCATTCTGAACAAGTTTGATCAGCAAGAAAAATTCTGAATGGTCACAGTTCAGTCTATACTTCCCTTTCTAGAGGAAAATGATTGGATGTGCTCTATAGCCCTTCAGGACACATATTACCACATAAAAATGAACAGACGCTCCAGAAGGTTCCTCCATTTTTGGCTAGGAGCCAGTCATTTCCAATTCAGAGTGCTTTCCCTTGACCTCATCACAGTCCCAGGGTGTTCACCAAATGTTTGGTGGCAGTAGCAGCTCACTTGAGACTGCACAGATTACGGGTGTTTCCTCATCTAGATGACTGGTTCATCACTGCTCCCACCAGGCATCTACTGCTTCAAGCAACAGATTTTATCCTACACCTCTTCATCTGTCTGGGCATTACTGCGAATCACTCAAACTCTCACCTGAGTCCCACTCAAGATCCAGAGTTCATAGGTGCTCGCCTGAGCACCATCTCTTGTGTAGTTTCCCTTTCTCTTCACAGGCTACAGAAAATAAAATCCCAAGTATAGGCTATTCTTTCCAATGACAAGGCTCCTGCACTTCGAGCTTTGGGTTCCATGGCAGCAACCATCACCTTACTTCCACTAGCAAGATTTCACATGCGGCTATTACAATGGCTTCTAGCATCCCAATGGTCCGTCCTAACTCATCCAATGACATACCCAATTCTAATCACCAGTCTTTGCAAGAAGGAACTACCCTGGTGGATGGAATCTGAGGAAGTTTTTTTAAGCGGCCCCTTTGTCCCACCTCAACCTAAGGCCATAGTGAGCATGGGTGACTCCCAGACGGGGTGGGGGGAGGCATTATCTGGGAAGAACAGTCCAAGGCACTTGTTCCCCCATAGAGGCCAACCTGCATATCGACATTCTGGAACTGAGGGCAGTGCTGTTAGCATTGCAAGCCTTCCAATCTGTCCTCCCTCTAGTAGCGATTGCAATTCTGTCAGAAAACGTCTCAGCAGTCTGGTACATCAACAAACAGGTAGGAACCAAATCTTACCCCTATGTCGAGAAACTCTCAGAGTGTGGCAATGGGTGATATCCTCCAACTGCTTTCTCACAGTAATGCACATCCCAGGGAGCTCAAACGTGATAGCAGACAGATTGAGCAGATACATTCTCCTTTCTCACGAGTGGTCTGTCAATCCCAGAGTGGAGAAGGATATTTTCCATTGCTGGGGCCAGCCTTGCTGTGACCTTTTTGTATCACCCCAAAACAACAAGTGCAGCAGCTATTTCACCCTAATTTCCCCTCAGGGGGAGTCCCCGAGAGACATTCTCCTTCATGATTGACCCTCAAGGTCTACTCTATGCCTTTCCACCCTTCCCTCTGATTCCTCTCTTCTTAAGGAAAGCCAGAATGCTGAGAAGCAAGTGATCCTCATTGAACCCTTCTGGCCTCGACAGGTCTGGTTCCCCTTTCTGTGGCCTCATCTAGTTCACTGTCCATAGATTCTGGACCCAGTTCCAAACCTTCTGTCTCATCCGCAAGGACTAGTGCATCCCCAGTTTTCAGAACCTGAAGCTTAAAGCTTGGCTCCTCCAGTTCCACTAATTGCCAGGCAGAAAAAATTATCTTCTCCAGTCCAAAAATTTCTACTGGCTTCCCATAGACCTTCCACCAGGAAACTGTATCTAAGCAAGTGGAAAACATTTTCTGTTTGGGCGTACAATAATGGTCTTAACCCCCTTTCTGCATCAGTTGAAAAACTTTTGGAGTTTCTAGCTATGCTTTTTCATCAAGGAGCTTCTGCTTCTATTATTAAGGTCCAACTAGCTGCTATTTCCAGTTTTCACAATGGCTTCGAAGACCATTCACTGATTTCACATAGATTATGTAAAGTGTTTATGAAATGGGCTTTGCGATTGAAAACTCCTTTTAAAGACTCTCTAGCTCCTTGGGATCTGACCTTCGTTTTGCAGTCCCTAGTGCTTTCTCCCTTTGAACTGGTGGTTACATGTCACTTAGAGTTTCTTCATGGAAAACTATTTTTCTGATAGCCATTACTTCCGCCAGAAGAATTTCTGAGATACAAACATTATCTTCAAAATCCCCTTATTTGTTTTTTTCATAAGAATAGGGTTTCACTAAGAACCAACCAAGCCTTTCTCCCTAAGGTGGTCTCAGAAACTAATATTAATCAAATCATTATCTTACCCATTTTCTTTCCTAATTTTCCAAATAAAAGTGAATATTGCTTACATTTGCTGGATGTTCACAGACAATTGTGCTTATACCTCAGCAGAACTAAAGAATCTAGAAGATTGGAACAGTTATTCATATATTTTTTTCTCTGGGAAAATCTGTTTCAAAAGTTACCTTGTCAAAATGACTGAGAGACTGTATTACTTTCATATACAATAACAAGAATCTCAAATTACCAGTGCCAGTGACAGCGCACTTCAGTAGATCAATAGCCACATCTGCTGTTTTCCATTCCAAGGCTTTCATGAATGAATTATACACAGCATGCAACCTGGGATACTCCACATACCGTTATTACTCATTACAAATTAGATATGGTCTCCAGGGGAAGAGCATCCTTTGGTTCTATGGTTCTCAGGAATATCCTTCCATAAGGCCACCAGGAACTAAAGTAGCTGGGGACTCTGTCCCAAAGGTAAAGAATAAATGAAGCTTGACAATATCAGATAAAGAAGTTATGTACTCACCATAATGTTCCATCTGTGTTGTCAAGCTTCATTTATCATTTACACCCCACCCTCCTTCCCCCTCCTATGGACTTTCTGGAGGATCGGACTCTTGTCTTGGTAACTTTATCAGGTTTGCTCTTAGAAATGGCCTCTTTACAAAATTTTCTTGTCTTTCTGTGTACCTGCAAACTCAGTCTGAGGTAATATGCAGAGGGGTGTTGTGGGTAGAGTCTTAGCTCAAGAGTTTTTGTCTGGTGTGAGCTATGTAAAGGCTGAGCCAGTTCCGAGAGCTGGAACCAAGCCCCAAAAGTAAAGGATAAATGAAGATTGACAACACAGATGGAATGTTATGGGGAGTAAATAACTTCTTTTTTTTTTTTGGGACACAACAGAAAGACATTGATTCTTTTCCAGCACCACTACGTAAAGTTCTTGAGTTTTTGGCTACAATTTTTAAGGAAGAGGCTAGCTCCTCAACTATTAAAGTACAACTACCTGCCATTCCTAATTTTCATATATGAGTTAACAATTCCACCTTAGCATTCTCAAAACTTTGTAAGGCCTTTATAAGGGGTACCTTTCTTCTGAGACCCCCTTTTAAAGATCCAACTCCGCCATGGGATTTGAATTTAGTTTTACAAGCTTTAACTTAATCTCCATTTGAACCACCAGCAAAGTGTGAACTAAAAATTTTAACCTGGAAAACTATATTTTTGGTATCTGTAGCCTTTGCTCAAAGAGTCTCTGAACTTCAAGCCTTATCTTTTAAGTCTCCTTATCTAATTTAATTTAATAAGGCAGCAATACAAAACAACCCATCCTTTCTTCCCAAGGTGGTGTCAGAATCTAACATCAATCAGTCTATTAACCTTACAGTTTTCTTTCCAAATTTCACAAACAAAGGAGAACACATTACATTTGTTGGATGTTCACACACAGTTATGTTTCTATTTGCATAGAACAAAGAATTTCAGAAAAACAGATCAATTATTTGTTTCTTTTGCAGAATCAAAATTGAAAAAGCCAGTTACAAAAGTGACATTAGCCAAATGGTTAACTGATTGCATTTTGTCTTTGTTTATAACAAATAGTTTTTGTCTTTGTCAAAATCTTTAAGTGCCCATTCATCCAGGTCTGTTGCAACTTCATCATTATTTTTATCCAGGTTTTCCATGGAAGATATCTGTGTGGCTGCAACTTGAGCTAATCCTCCTACTTTTATTACTCAATACAAATTGGATCTGGTCTTGAGGGGAAGAGCAGCCTTAATCTCAACAGTGCTCAGGAATATCCTTCCTTAGAGTCCTTCAGGAATTCAGATAGCTGGGGACTG
This sequence comes from Protopterus annectens, assembly GCF_019279795.1. Lineage (NCBI taxonomy): Eukaryota > Metazoa > Chordata > Ceratodontiformes > Protopteridae > Protopterus > Protopterus annectens. The sequence goes on from NC_056725.1 coordinate 829,191,620, forward strand.
TGTCCCAGTTATTGAGGAATGAATGAAAATTGTCAATATCAGATAAAGAGTTATGTACTCACCATAATGTTCCATTTGTGTTTTCCATCTTCATTCTTCCTCAACTCCCCTCCCTCCAACCCCCGATCAGTTGGTTTGTGACTTCTGGGAGCATGAGAAGATAATAAGGGAATGTTCCTGCCTTTGAGCTGCTTCAGATTTTGGTTTCTCATCCTAGTGCTGTTTCTAAATTTCTATGAAACTATAAGACTAGCAAACAAGATCTGAGGTATGGTAGGGGACTAGAGCATTATGGGTAAAGGAGGATCTTGAAGTTTTCAGTATCCATGAGCTGTAAAAAGCAGCTGAGTCAGATCCAAATGTCAGATCTGAACCCAACTGTTGAGGAAAAATGAAAATGCACAACAGAGATGGAGCATTATGGTGAGTACATAACTTCTTTTTATTGATCGTGCAATATACTATATGCCCTACTAAGTATCCTTTTTCCTTGCAGCAACTTCTGTTCTAGATTCAATTATAAACTCAACCAGTGCAGGTCTTTCTTTCAGGACTACCCTATCCCTTTGTCTTTGTCTATACTGTGATAGGTAAAGCAATCACTAGTCTGCAATCCAACTGTCTTCTTGGCCTCTTCCCATTCTCTTACCATTCCCTCTCTAATTATTTGTTCCCAATACCTTGGTTCCTTTGACAACTTCCACCAGTAAATTCCATTCCTCATTGCATATTCTCTGTACTACTAGTTGCAGTTATTTAGCAGAATCTTCTTTCTCCATTCTCATGTTGGTTTAGCTCATAGTATACTTTCTGCTACTTTATGAATATAATATTCTGCTTGACTGTTGTTATTCTTTTTAAGGATCTGCATCCAAAATCTCATTATTTCCTTATTTTTTGAATTAGCCCCCACACTTCATCATTATCCATTTCCACTTTGAATTGTAGCTTTCTGCTTGTGTTATATGTAAGAGCCTTAACTGTGCAGCTCTAAAATATCCCTTCAAATCAGGTAATCCTAAACCTCCTTGTTCTATTGGGGGATCAACATATCCCACTTGACTCCTGCCCTCTTCCACTCTCAAATAAAATCCTCAATACTTTATTAATTTCTATCCAAAACTTCTCCTGTGGTTGATAAAATATGTCTGACCTATGTATAAAACTAAAGGGAACAAAACCATTTTTACTGCTTGTATCTTGTATTCATATCTATAGGCAAGAGCTTTCAGTTTCTCGATTTTTTTGCATTATCTTTTGTTTAGTCTCTTCCCACATATCTGTAGCTGCCATAACAGAATCCTTTATAATCCATAGTCCCAAATGCTTCATTTTATCCTTTCATCATAAATATGGGTGTTGCTAAACCAATTCACATGTGGGTACATAGTTTATAGCAATAACCTTCCTTTTACTTTCTTTAATTTTATACCCCCCCCCCAAAAGAAATAGGAACTGTCTCAGAATGTTCCACGACACTAAGATGTCCTTTTTCTGATTCCACCAGGTACAAAATAATATCATCTGCACAGAAGCATAGCTGGATCAACCAGCTACCTTGGCTGTTATTGTGAACCAGCGCCTCACCTCACCCCTGCTCTTCAACTGAAGAGCACAAAAAAAGGATGTTCCTTTTACTGGCATACCAACCAGATGGCCAGATGCATGACAACCCCCCCCCCCCCCAGCCATTCAGGTCCCATTTCTGAGCCCTGCTCCCAACACTCCCTCAACATAATTTCTTTTAAACTGTAGCAGACTCTTGCTACAGTTTATACCCTGTCTGCACAGAGTGCTATAGCCCTCATATTTTAGTTAAAACAATTTTTAAACTTTAGCAAACTGCTTGCTATAAATGTAGCAAACAGTCACCACAGTGCATACACTGCCTGCACTGAGTGCTACAGAACTCAGATTTTTGTTACAACAAAAAATATTTTTTTTTTACTTTTATACTGTAGTTAACTGCTTAGACCACACACTGAGAGATATAGTGCTCAGGTTTGACCACAAAGGCAATACCGGCTTTTAAAAGCCAGCATTGCATTAATAAAAGATCAGGATCGGCTAGTCACACCAGTCAACACTTTGTACCCGAGGCAGTTGCCCATCTCACCCTACCCTAACTACGCTACTACATCTGCAGATAAAGCCAACTTTTCTTGAACAGCATGCCAATTATATCCTTGAATTTCTGGGTCCCTTACTTTCTTTGCCAATAGCTCCCTCATGGAGCTTATCTGTAAATGTTTAATTAGCTGTATGAACTATTTCCTTTTGTAACATGTGAAATGTAACTTGTAATTATTGTGGAGCTTTTCTCCCTGGGCCTCCACTGAAAACTGGCTCTTCTTGGTCCAGTGGACTTCCCCAGCCATAAAACTTAAATAAATAAAATAAAATAGACATAACTTAAATAACAAAGGGGAAAGACACAAGTTATCAGACAGGAACCCACCCACTTTGATTTTTGCCTTCAATTCCTCATATATCTTCTAATTAATCTTATTATTGTATAAGGATATTCAAATGCTTCCATTGCCCTACTCATAAAATCCCAGTTTACTCTGTTAAATGCTTTCTCTACATCAAGACCCACCAATAACAGACATATTTTCTTCCATTCTGCTTCCCTTTGGATCATCATTGTTCTGCTAATGTTTTCATGTTTGCCTTTCCTCCACAAAATCAATTGCTCCCCATCTATCAATTGTGGCATCACCTTTGCCATTCTTTTAGTCATTGTGGACATAAACACTTTATAATCATGGTTTAAAATTTAAATTAGCCTGTATAAAGCTGAATCAGATGGGTCTTTACCATCTTCAGGTATTACAGCCAACCCAGCTTTTTTCCAGGATGTTGGCGCCTCCCCTCCTTTTAAAATACTGTTAAACAAAATCTTTCATATCTTTATCACTTTCTTAGCTCCTAGCTTCCAAACTTCTACCGGAATACCATTTATTCCTGGAAACTTTCCTGTAGATTGGTTATTCATCACCATTTTTCCTCATCTTCTCCTGACTTAACTGTTATCTTCATCTACCTCTAACTTTGCCATATTTAAGTCATCCATAAATATTTCCATTTGTACTTTTTCTTGATTTCTCTGCTTTACACAAATGTTCATACAATTTCCAAAATAACTCTAATATCGCTTTAGAGTCTGTGGTTATTTTTCTTGTTGTAAGTTCCCTAAATCTGACAACAACCTTTTCTACTTTTTGTTGCGCAAGTCATTGTACCAAAAGTTTTTGTGCATTGGAGCTATTATCAAAAAAACTGTTTAGCATCAGTCTTTCTAAACTTATGCATATTTCAATTAACTCCCTTATTTTCTCTTTAGCACTGCAATTGCACCTCTTCTTTTGTTCAGTGAGATTCCCTTTATTTTGTGAAACTTTGTCAGTCCCTCTAAATAATTCTTATTACTTCTTAACCAGATCTCTTTTTCTTTAATTTCTACCCTGTTTTTAAACTCCACTTTCATTTTATCCAACTCACTACATATAACTTCTGGAATACTTTCTATCTTCCCTAATAATTCCAGGATCATTTCCATTACCCATTCCTTAAATTCCTCTATTTTTATCAGGTAGACAGGGAAGTGACAATGTCTCATCTTAACTTCATTACCCTGCATTTTTATCTTTCTAATAACAGGCGCATGATCTGAAATAGTTATTGGATGTGTATCAAAGTTCTCAATTAAACATATTTGTTCCTGTGAAATATAATTTCTAGCTAGTCTAGACCAATTATTTTACCTTGGGGAATAATATGCAAATTCTCTCAAAGTTCATACTACTGAATTCAAATCTTTCGTATGAAATATTGGCATAAATTTCTGCAGAAATCTCCCCTTTTTTGTTATATTTTCCCTCCCAGCCCCCCCCCCACCGATACATCCTCATTGTTGCAAATTAAATTCCTCTCTCCACCTATAAGTAATATTCCCTGCTGAAAGCTGATCATTTCTCCAAATAAAATGTTAAAGTCCATGATTGCAGTTTTAGGTGGAATATAAATACATGCCAGTGTAATCATCATCCCTTGCCAGTAGCCCCTTACTACCATAAATCTATCATTATCTTTTTTTCCTCTTCTGTCACTACTGGAGCTCCTCTAACAATTAATATAAGTACTCTTTTCCTTTGTCCCTGATATTCTGTAGAATATCTATCCTGAAATCCTTTCTTTATCAAACTCACATGCTCAGTTCATTCCAATTGTGTCTCCTGTAACATTGCTGTTTGTATTCTGCATTTCATAATATAATTAAGTACTCTTTCTTTTTTTGTCTGTACCTGTGAGACCATTCACATTCAGGATAATATGGAATTTGCCACCATTATGGTAAGAAGTCATTATTCCCACCTGTTATATATGACAGCTTTTTAAGATGTCAGTTTCCATCATTTGTGATACATATACCATTAACATTTTGCAGGTTAATCCTTTATACATTTTTTAATTATTATCATTTATGTGCAATATGTCATTGTTATCTACATAGCTCACTTTATACTTTATACTTTATTGTGTTTATTTTTAGTATCTTATTTTTGATTTCTATTTCAGTATTTTTAAATTATTATTAATCTTCCTTCTGTAAACTATAATTCTTATGGTACGAGCCCGAGTATCAAAATTTCGTGCGGTGACACGGACTTTTTCCTCTGTGTTGATCTGTTTGACAATAAAGTTTACTTTGACTTTGACTTTAATTAATCATCAACATTGGAACCTATGTCACATTTTACAAGACTTTTTGTTTTAATAAAGCCCTTAAACAAAAAACACACCCATAACCTATTAATTTTATACAAATACACAACTATGTACATTCTTAACATTATGAAGTTTAACCCTAATAGGAGCTTTTGTGCCAAATACCTTTTTAATACCTTATTTATCAACTCCATAGCCAACACCACAGCAAAATTCTCTCAGACAAATTACTCCACTTGCCACACATCCACACTTAAATCACCCACTCACTCCCCCTACTCACACCCAACTCTAACAAGAACCCAATACCCACCCAACCTCAATTATAAAATGACTACTACTAAAACTAAAACCTTACTCTAATGCCCCTGATAATCTTCTGTCAGAATGCCTAAAAATTGCTGCTGACAGTATCTCTTACCCCATAAGCATACCTATAAAAAGATCCATCCTTGAGTCCTACATTCCCAAAACCTGGAAAAAGGCCTTCATTCTCCCTCTCCATAAAGATGGCAACATACCTCTCAACTGTACAGATTTTTGCAGAATGTCTAGATTTTTGCCTCATATTTTGGTGTGTTTCTCCTAAAATCTGTACTTTCCTGGCAAATAGCTGCGGATTGAAGTCATTAATAATGACAAACATTTGAGTTTAAGACTCCACATCCTTCAGAAAATTCATGCTAATTCAAAACCCATTATTCTATCAACTTTCTAAGTTTGTAAGAGCAATATTTAAAACATGTCCCTATTTGTTCCCCCATCATTTTAGGCTTTGACCAGATTTTTTGTTCTAAGAGGTTGAGAGGTATGGATGGCAATAATACTGACATCACTAGCTTCTGACCCATTTCAGTTCTTTCTCTACTCTCTAGAATCATAGAAAAATGCATCAATACTCAACTTCTGCACTATCTTCTAGACAACCAAATACTTTCACCCTCACAACATGACTTCAGACCTGGCCATAGTACTACAACTGCCCTTCTCTCCTTTATGGATACAGTATACAGAGCCTGTAACACTGGCAAAATTGTCTCCGCCCTCTTCCTTGACCTATCCAAAGCCTTCAACACTGTCTCTCACCCTTTACTCATCACCCAACTACCTAAGATCGAAATGCAGAAAAATCCAAGCCCTTTTCACTAAGGTTCCTGCAGCTATACGTCAGGATATTCCAAGCAAAAAACAAAAGCTGTGGACCACCAGGCCAATATAACATTTTATTAAAATACACTCACAGGATAAGAGCTTTCTGGGTTGAAACCCTTCATCAAATAAATTAACACACTGCTTTTTGCTTGGAATTCTCTAAGATCAGTCTGCCCCCAACTCTAAACTGGTTCTCTATTTTTTTAAGTGAAAGACAACAGGCTGTTAGATAACAAAACTCCATTTCCCCTTTCCTCAACACCACCACCAGCATTCCCCGAGGTTCCATACTTCGACCAATCCTATTTAGCATATTCATAAACAATTCTACTCATCACCATCTCAAGGATCTCTGCTATCATCTGCTCTGCTAACTCTATCTCTGACTTACTTATACTAACTCAAAAGGCCTTCACCTCTACTGAATCATGGATGCACAACAAGCACCTAGCCCTGAACCCCCCCCAAAAAAACCCAAATCATACTTTTCACCCCTAAGAAAACAACCACCTTAAATAATACCAAGGTCAACATCTTTTCTCTTAATAAATCATTAATGGAAGTCATTAGCCACACAAAGCTCCTTGGAGTCACTATTAATGAACACATGAAATTTGACTGTCATGTACAACACAACATTTGCAAAACACATTTTAAACTTGGAACCCTTTAAAGACATAATCACTTCCTATGCCCATCCACAAGAATAACCCTAGCTGCAACATACCTACTACCTTCTCTCCTCTGTGGTGCCCCTCTACTTACTAATATCCAAAGCTCCTCTAAATTCAAACTTGTGACATGCTATAATAAAATCACTAAATTTGCAACCAACTCCAAATACTCTAGCCATCATTGCACTACTCTTAAATCACTGAAAGGGCTAGAACTACCAAACTACGTCTCCTACTTCCAACTAGCCACAGCTCACAAAATACTGTTCAAATCCCAAGACTGTCCTGCCCTGAGCTCAACATTCAACTACTATCACCCAAACAGGCCCCTTAGATCAAGCGATAAGAAGCTCTTGTAGGTTCACAAACCTAACCTCCCACCTGGCCAGCTTCTTTATTCATTCTCAATAGCCAAGAACTGGAATGCTTTGCCTCTATCCATTAGAACAACTTAAAAGCCCCCCTATTTCAAAAAATCCCTTCATAACCACCTTTCCTCATGCTGGATGTGTACTTGCATCAAGCCCCGCTAGAATATGTATGGCACCCTATTTCTTGTCATCACTGTTTTTTGTGTGATAGTACTACTGCAGAGAGAGATTATAGACACAGTAAGCTATGTAGATACTTAGTTTATGCTGATTGTTTCAGATTTTACTGTTGCTTAAAATATACTTTGGTTCAGGTTTTTCTCAACACCTTGTATATACTTATACAATACTTATACCTTGTATATACTTATTCCTTCTAATTGCTTTGTAATTTCAACTTTGTAATTTCATACTTAATTTATTGCACTGTGGAGCTTTTCTCCCCAGGTCTGCATTGAAAATGGGTTCTGTTGGCCCAGTGGACATTCTCAGTAAATAAAAAGCAAATAAATAAATAAAATAAAATATATAAATAGACAGCTGCTAGCACAGGCCACATTTAACCAGAAATTGAGGTTATCCATGTTAAGACACATCTTATTGCCTATGCTTCTACTTACACTAATTGGTGTCTGTTCTTTTTTATCTGTATCCCCCCCAATGGGAAAATAACTTGCATGCTTTCAGAAATCATTAACTTTTAGCCTCGAAGAAACCAGCATTTTGTCTTTTATTGCCATATTAAAAGCTTGTTTACATAGAGGCATAGGAGAAAAAATAAAAATGTAGTCTTCTGCTGCAGCCTGAAAAACAAGCTGAAACATTTATTGCTAAAGGAAAACTTTTCATTATATTCAGTGTTCTCATTTTTACTTGTTTCCGCTTAAAATGTGTTATTAGATTAAGCCAAGGATCTTAATCCAGACTTTCACCTATATAAAAGTAAGAGAAAACATATCAGATCTACATATATTATGATCTGTGTACTTTTACACCCCACCCTCCACATCAACAACCCTAGATTACAGTCTATTAACTTAAACATGCTTTTGTCTAGCTTGTCTTCTCTTTTTGCACAGTAATGCCTATATTTCTTAAAGCTGCGGTGGTGCAGCAGTTAGCGTTGTCACCTCATAGCAAGAGGTTCTCCAGTTCAATTCTTGGCTGGAGCACCTTCTGTGTGGAATCTGCATGTCCTCCCTGTGGTCGAGTGACGTTAAAGACATGCAGGTAGGTGTGAGCATGAATGGGTGTGCCTTTGTTGAAGGTTGGGCATCGGGCTGGCAACTCGGTAACGTAAACATCCACTGCCAATCATGAGCGGACTGGAGTTCCGCTGTGGCAACTCCTAACCAGAAAAAGCCGAAAGTCTTTAATGCCTATATTTCTTAATACCAATAAAAAAAGAAAAAAATGAAAGATGGAGGAAAAAAGGTGGTAACTATTTGAAATATCAGGATCTGCTACAGTGACTCCCAAAATACAGAGTCTGAGATGAAATTTCTCAGAATATTCACTAAAACGAATAAAGCACCTGGGTGACACACTATATTATTTGCTGTAATATTATTTATTCAACAAACTAAAAAATAAAATAAAAAGTAGTAAGCGCTTTCACAACCTCACGTTGCTTCATCAGACAAACTAGTATGAATTCATTTCACTTAAATACATACAAATGAGTTCAAAAAATCAATCAGTTTAAAACTCAGTTAAAATTTAAAGCCAAAGTCTGTATGCATTCAAGATAAGCAATGCAATGAAAGCAGCTGCATGAAGGATATCTGCATGAAAATATATCTACACAAAACTACAACAGCTTAATCAGACATATATGTATATATATATAAAATATGTATATGTATATATAAAACAATAAATAGCAAATATAAAAACAGTGTCAAATGCATACTAAGACCACCTTAACTAACATAACAGTCTGTAGCAGCAGAATGAATAAACAAATAAGGCTAAAGGCTATTATGAAGCAAACCTTCCCAAGGTGGTATCAGAATCCATTATCAATCAGTCCATTAATTTGTCGGTATTCTTTCCTAAATTTGCAAACAAAGGTGAATATATGTTGCATTTATTTGGATGTTCACAGACAATTGCATTTTTATCTACATAGGACAAAATAAATCAGAAAGACAAACCAATTGTTTGTTTCCTTTGCCGATTTGAAATTGGGCAAATGAGTTGCAAAAGTAGCTTTAGCCAGGTGGCTGACTGTATTTCTTTTATCTAAAACAAATTGGGTCTTACCTTAACTAAACCTACAAGAGCCCATTAAACTAGATCCATGGCAACTTCTTCAGTATTTCTATCCAGGATTGCCATGAATGATATATGTGCAGTAGCAACTTGAGCAAGTCCTCATACCTTTATCACACATTACAAGTTAGATCAGGAATATCCTTACTTAGAGCCTACCTGGGATTTTAGGTAGCTGGGGACTCAGTCCCAACAGTTGAGACTAGAATGAAAATTGACAACATCAGATAAAGAAGTTATATACTTACTATAATGTTCCATCTGTGTTATCCATTTTCATTCTTCCTCAACTTCCTGTCCACCAACCCCCATTCTTTGTGTCTTCAAGCTTCTGGATGAGTGAGGTATAATGACACTACTGTCCTTTTGATTGAGCTCAAAAGATAGTTTCCTCTGTAGGGCATGTACATCTTTAAGTATCTCTTTACATTTATACATTTTAATAGATACCACTTCTGGTTAAAGCAGCAAACAAGATTTGAGGCATGCTAGGTAGTGGTGAATTATGGGTAAGGAGAAGCTCAAGAGCTTTTTTGTTACCATGAACTGTAGTAACGGCCGAGTCAGATCCACAGTTCAGATCCGAACCCAACAGTTTAGGAAGAATGAAAATGGACAACACAGATGGAACATTATGGCGAGTACATAACTTCTTTTTCTCTCTTGTTTTGGAAATGGCCAGAGGCAATTACCACAAACTTCCTCAAAGAATGGATGTATTCATACAACCCCAATCAACTTCAACTGATTGCCTGGATGATAAGGGTCTTACTTCCCTGAAGGCACTTTTACCGAGAACATGCAGCAGGTATTAATGGAAACAAGAAAGCCTGCTACAAGAAAATGATATATTAGCAAATGTAAAAGATTTTCTAGTTGGTGCCAGCAACACAACCAGCACCCATTCAGGACTAGTGTTTCTCTGTTTTAATAATATATGTGTGAGTTACTATAATATGACCTTTCTTACTCCTCAATCAAGGTTCATTTGTCAGCCATTTCAGCATGTCTGCCCATGGATCCCTCTCTTTCAATGCATTCTCATATGAAAATGTTTTTGAAAGTGGGTTTGCATAAGAGATTTCCAAGAAAACTGGTGGCTTCTCCTTGGGATCTTAATTTTGTGTTAGAGAAGCTTGCTGCAGTCAAACTGTCAGGCAGACTTGAGGTTCTTAACACTGAAATTTGTTTTTCTGATTGCTCTGACCTCTGCAAGAAGAATATCTGAGTTGTAAGCTTTCATTGTGAGTCCGCCCTAACTCATTTCCCACAGATACAGGATTTCTTTGAAAAAGTACAATTGCTTAAGTTCCACTTACATGTCTTACTGCATATGGGTACTAGTGTCCTGCCACCCTCCTTCTGACAGTCTGTCAAAGCTCAGAACTCCTCTTACTGCCTGTCTATGAGTGAGAAGGACCAATCACCTGGCAGGACCATGGCACCCCTTCATACTCACAGACAGGACCCTTTCAGTTTTTTAGGGTCCAACAGGAACAGCAGATGAGAGTGCAAGCTTTGTGAACACCTACTATTCCTTACCAAATGCCATACACATAACAGCAAAAAAGGTTGCTGAATAAAAACACAACAGCAACTTCAACAACCAGCTATATATATATATATATATATATATATATATATATATATATATATATATATATATATATATATATATATCTTGACACCTGACTAAATTCTAGACCTTTAGAACCCTAAATCTACTTCATATTTACATTCACTGATCTATTTCTCCTTCTTACTATCTATATATATTAAAAAAAAAAAAGTGTGTTTTTTATAAATATTCTTTCCACGTGTTATACCACTAGATGTACTTACATAACTGCTATTTTCTTCTTACCTTCCTTTATCCTCAATTACTGTACATTACGCTAGTATTCTCCAAGAATGTCACTTGTAACAATATTTTTGTAACAATATTTTTACCATTTATGTTCTACTTACAGTATTTTTACACTTTATGTCACCAGTTATAATGTTTTCTCTTACTCTGTTATTTTCATGTATTTCTTTAATGTAAATTCATTTTAACTTTGGAGCTTATCTCCCCGGGCCTCTACTGAAAATGGACATATATCCAGCTAGACTAGCCCGGTCAACAAATGTAAAATAAAATAAATAAATAAATAAAATAAATATGCAACAAAACGGTGGTGGTGGGATGCTGCTTTAAGTAAGCCACTGTGTTTTACGAACATCTACTGATACAGGTAAATGGAACTTATGCAACTGTACTATGTTCAACAAGCACACTGCCTTACTGGCATTTGGCTAGTTTCCCAAAGCTTACTCAACCTGGTGGTTGGAAGGATAAGGGTCCAGGAGCCCCTGGATAATAGTCCTTGCGAAGCCTGCTCCAGATCTAGAAAAAGCATCCAGTTTGTAGTGCTACATGAGGGTATGATTGAAAGATCAAGTTTTTGCCTCTAGAATACTTCTAGAGTCCACTCCTTTCCAATATGCCACAAGTAAAGGCCCTGGTGGAAACGCATTGAAATGGTGAGTATAACAGAAAACAATACCAGAAGACAACCATCATGCAGTGGTTTGCCTAGTGATAGGTTGACCCCTTTGCCCCATGTAGAAAATAAAAAGGCCTTTAAGCCTTCCTAAAGTGCTTTATTCTGTCAAGGTAGTACCTGAGCTTCCTATGTGCATCCAAGGTATGAAGTATCATCTCTCCTTTATTCTTACATTCTGAAAGAACATAGATAGATTAATAGACTGATTGAGAGTGAACTCTGAAACCTCTTTTAGTATGAAAGAATGATAAGTGTGTAAAATAGCCCTATCCCTATGGTAAATCAGGTAAGATTGTCCCACCATGAGAGCTTGCAGCTCAGAAGAATCTCACCTGGCAGATGTCAGAGCAGTTACCAAAACAGTTTTTCCATGTTAAGAACGTCAGATCAGTGTGAAATGCTGGCTCAAAAGGTGGTAAGTTCAATTTTTCTTTTAAATAATAGAGGTCTCGCAAAGGAGGAATTTGCTCATTTGCAACAGTCCTTTCATGAGTTGTTTTACCAAAAGAAAAGAAGAAAAAGGAAGACCCACTGGCAGGCAAGCAGAGATGGACACTAAATGTATCTTAATAGACACATATGATATATCATGCTGATATAGCTCACACAAATATTTCAAGACCAGAGGGATAGTAACCTCAGTGGACTCTCTGTTTCCAGTTAGGCACCACTTAGAAAACCTCATGCATTTGTAAACAGGTTTTCTGGCCTCCTCTTTAACACCTGCTGCACATCCTCATGAAACAAGTGCCTAAACAGAGTCAAGACTGAATCATCTAGGTTGTCAATTGAAGTTTGTCTAAATCAGGATGCACCAGTTGCCCCTGAGACTGTGTGAGCAGGTCCAGTGTGTGAGGAAGTTTGTGATGACAGCCCTTGGCCAATACCTACAGGGTCACACAATGACCATTTACATTTCTCTTTGACCTTTCAGCAGTATATTTTTGAATCTGAGGAAAGGGTTTAAATGCATTCAGGAACATTCCCACATACGAGCAAGAATGTGTGTCTGCCTCCAAGCATGGCAGCAAGGATGTCTGAAACAGAATTTCTCCATCTGTCTGTCTTGAAGCATTCCCTACATCTGGACTAGATCCCGGAATACCACTGCCTTGAGCTTCCTCTCATGTGGGTCTGCCCAGGATCTGCTTCATCTCTCTGCCACAATGTTCTGCTTTGACGGGATGTATGATGCCTGAAGAGTCATAGAATATTGAAAATCTGCTCCCAGGTTAACATTGTCAAATGGCACTGAGGGTAAGACCTCATTCTCTCTTGTTTGTTGAGATACAATGTCACTGTGGTGTTGTCCGTAACCACCAGCAGAGGACCTGAGTCCAAAGGTGGTGAAGGATTTTCAAGGTGTAAATTGCTGCCAACATCTCCTTGATATTGATGTGCGTCTATGCATCCTTGGGCACCCAAGTGGCTTGCACTTGCATCCCCATTTTCATAGCTCCCCAGGAAGAAGTCGGACACATTTATCTGGACAGACTGTACTGGCACTTAATGGGAGAAAGGAAGCCCTGGATTGATAGTCAAGTCTTCTTTCCACCACTGTAATTCTCATCTGATGAAGGGCAGCACTGGCAACTGGAATTGCAGGGAATGAAGGCACTTGGTCCAACTATTTTGGAAATACCATTACATTTTTCTTATGTGAAGATGGGGCAGTGGTATGTTGAGAATCATGGACACTATCAAGCCAAGAATATTTAGAATTCTCTCAATGACGTGACATTTCTCTTGGAGAATTCCAGAAACACCACCTGGTATTACAGGACCTTGTCTTGCGGCAGAAAGTCCATTCTCTTATTGTTGTCAGTTCAGCAACCCACAAAGACAAGTCTTTGAGTGGGTGTCAGACATGACTTTTAGAGGTTCAAGTTGAACCCTAGATAGGAGAGTAAGACCAAGACTTTCTCTAGTGATTCCAAACACTTGGATGCAGACTCTGCACAAATCAGTAAGTCATTCAATTACAGAAAGATGTGAATGCCCACAGTCCAAAAGTGGACCACTGCTGGAGCAAGGCATTTGGTAAGCACTTGTGATGCAGTGGACAGCCCGAAGGACAATACAAAAAACTGATAGTGTGAACCAGACTCAACAAATATCAGATTTCTCTTGAGGTGATGGGCAATGGGGATATGATGATAGGCATTCTTCAAAGGGGAGCATTTAAATCTCATTTTTAGCTAATCAGAAAAATTCTGGGAGTGCAACAAAGCATACCACTGGCAATGCTGCATTTCTAGTGTCAGCCGCCTCCAAGGCACTTTCTAAAGCATGTTTTAAGAGCTGAGAAACATTGGAAACAATATCTTTAACTTAAACTGTTTTATATTTAGGGAATTATGCAGCAAATTCATCACATGCATCTCAACACAAACTTCCACATAAAATACTGGTAGGTAAATACTTTAAAAGCTACCATGCTGGACTGCACCAGCTTCTTTCTCCTGAGATTTGAGCCACTTGCCTAGTTTATTTTGAGGGACTGGGTTAGAAGAAGACATAGTCCTCTTATTAGCAAAAGTCGCAGGGGACACAGAAGCAAGATCCTCAGACAAAGGGGCTTGGAGGCCAGGCAAGACCAAGCATAACCTAAATTTCTTAAACACTTACTTAAGTAAAGCCTCAATAACCAGAGGAGAACTACAAGCCTTCTTGAAAAAATCTTATAATGTTGGGATCAATGGAGGAAAGGCCTTAGTGTCTGGGACCTCATCCTTCAAAGGATCAAAAACCCTGTTAACTGAGGGGGCAGCTAATGATTTCTCCCAAATGAATACATCTTTAAATATAGACAAGACTTGGGAAAAAGAAAACATCTGTTTGAGTACCTGTACCTGTATGCCAATTAAGGAAACCGATTATTCCAACTCAGACAGGTCAGAGTCCTTAGACACCGGATATCCTTCAAAAAGATAATCCATAGATTGACTGGAGATGGAAGCACTAGCATTACTCATAACCCAGGTACGCAGCCCATAATCATATGCCTGAACAATGGATCTAGCCATAGCCACCAACTCCAGTGGTTAATGAGTCAGAGACTGCTATCCCACCACCTGGCTGGCCGTCTGTCTCTTTTTAGCATACATGACACTAGTGGGAGAAATCCCGGGGATAAAAGTATTAATACTGACAATAGATTCTGAACCTAAAGTGTTTGGTTCTCCTAATACCTGAAGAAAGCAATACTACAGCCCTGGAGGATGTGAATGACCCTTATGTCATGCATAGTTGTGATACTATGACCACACCAGGGGACCTGGAGATAACACAAGGTGAGTGATCTGATAGTCTTCCCAGACCTAAGGCTATTGCAGAGTCACAAGTCATAGGCTGAGGCATATTTTTTGATTTATTCGTTCATTTTGTTAGGTGCAAAAATGGGAGATGGTGAGGGGGAGAACCATACTTGAATCAATCAGAATAGGGGGCAAAAGGTGGTCAGATCAATGTGAAGTACTGGCTGCACAGACAGCCCAGTACCAAACTGACAAATTCAACAAAGTTCCCTCTAAATAGCAAACTGAAATCTATTCCTAGAGGTAATATTTTACTGTGGAAAAAAAGACAGCAATTTCACCAACCCAAAACAAAGCACAATAAACACATCACATAGATCCCCATATAAATAAATAAAAGCTATTTTTAGCCTGACATAAATCAAAACTTCCTAAAATATCCTTAGTCCAAGAATTAAGAATAACATTAAGTAAAATTCCTGTCATAAATGTCGCGCAAACATAACAGCACCAAAATCACAATTCAAATGGGAAATTTGTTTAAAAAGATGTAAATCTACTCAAATACATCAAATAACAATTAATCCAATCTTAGACAAGGAGTTAAATATAGACTTAAGAAAAAATTCCTGTCAAAAATGTTTCACCAGGAAAATGTCACCCATATCATGATTTAGAGAAAAAAATAGTTTAAGATGCTGTAACTGTGCTCAATAACCTCAAATAATCATAGCCTGACTTAGGGTATTCTTAGTGAATTCACTATAGTACATTAAGGTAGAATAATAGGCCTGAAAATATAGAGTCACACTTAAGACAATTCATTAGAAAGGAAAGATAAAGCATATGTGCAGAAATACAGAAGTATAGAATGTTCCTTTCTCAAGGGAAAGATGTACTTGCAATGGAATGATAGATAAGGCACATGCAGGACAAAGTTTGGGAAACCAAGGCTAAAGAAGAGAGTAAAACTTTACAAGGTTTTTGGTATTATGAGAATATAGAAAATTTCCAGATTTTGCCTCATATTTTTGGACTGCTCCTCATAAAATATGTGGGTTTCTGGCAAATCACTGAGGACTTGAACTCACTAAATAATAATAATAAACAATGACATACATTTCAGTTTCAGACTTCATAGCCTTCTGAAAATATATAATAATGCAAAAGCTGTTATTCTAATAACTAAGTTTATAGGATCAATATTTAAAATCTGTCCCTATTTTTGGGCCTTTATTCATAGGTTCATAGGTAGGTACTAGGCTGTCGGCCCTGGGGCCTATATAAGCCTAGTCAAAAATGTTCTCTGGCTTTCGCTACCCAAGAAAGTTATTTTCCTGCCCCCGTTTAACAGAGCTACAGAAGTGATCCCTGGGGTGAATGTCCTATTTTCCATTCAATTGTAGAGATTTTTCTTAAAGAGGGCTAATGAGGAGCTTTGCTTGACATGAATGGGTAATCTGTTCCAGAGCATGGGAAGTCTCTGGGACAGGAATCTATCCCTCCAGCATGTTCTGTTTATTGTGGTGGCAAGGTTTAGGTCCCTGGAGGGTGTGGCTCAGAGGGATTGGGGTTTCTTTAAGTGTAGCATGTCCAACAGATCTGGGTTAGATATGGCTTTGTATGTTAGGCAGAGGTCACCTCTGAGTAGGTGATAAGCGACAGAGTAGAGCTGGAGTTTTTTGAGATGGTCTGTGTATGGCATCTGTTTGAGGCTGGTAATCCTCTTAGTGAGGTAATCCTGTGGCCTTTCTAGTTGTTGTAGATGTCTTGCGAGGTACATACCAAATGGGGTGTTGTACTCTATAATGGGTCTGATGAGGGATGAGTAGAGAGAAACAATGACTTCTTTTTTTCTGGAGGTGAACCCCTTTGTGATGAGGTATGCCACGTAGAAGGATTTTCTGACTACTGTGTCAATGTGATTATCAAATGAGAGACTACTATCCACCTGTGTGCCAAGGTCTCTTATCACACTTTTGGTGTTTAGTAGGCTACTGCCTGTGTGGTAGTTCATGGGTACAGTGTTTTTCCCAAAGGAGATGATAATGCACTACTTGGCATTGAGCTTGAGGCCATGACTTTGACACCAAGCATCAGCCTCAGTGAGGCCCCTTTGTTGAATGTCCACATCATTAGGTGATTCTATTATGGCACCTAGTTTGCAGTCGTCTGCAAACGTCATTAGCCAAAGACCTGCTGTATTAGCCTGGACTTCTGAGAAGTAGATGCCAAACAGGAGAGAACCCAGGACTGAGCCCTGTGGTACTCCACTTGTCACTGGTCTGAAGTTGGATTTGGAGTTGGTTACTTTCACTGTTTGGGTTCTGTCAGTGAGCCAGTTGGCCACCCATCTTGTGACATAGGGATTTATGCCAAGTCTAGTGGGTTTATCTATAATTCAGGAGTAGGGGATGGTGTTGAAAGCCTTGGTGAGGTCAAGATAGGCTCTTTGCACCACCTTACCCTTGTCCATGGCTCTGGTGACTGCTTCAAAGAAGTCACTCAGGTTTAGGAGACATGACCTACCTTTTACAAACCCAAACTGAGTGGGGTCCAGAGTTTAGAGCTTACCTATGTCATTGTTTATAAGCTCCAAGATGATACGTTCCGTGGCCTTGTAGACCAGGCTCATCAGGCTAATGGGGCAGTAGTTCCCAGGGTCCGTGGTGGCGCTTCCTTTGTGGAGTGGGATAGCTGTTGCTGTGCATCATTGAGTAGGCACAAAGCCTGAAGTGAGGCTATGATTGAACATGGTACTTAGTTGGGGTGCCAGTTCATTCTGTAGCTCATGCAGAACACAGCCTGGGATGTTGTCAGGTCCCATGGATGCTGTGTTCTTGGCTTTGGAGAGTGCTGTCTTTACTTGTGCAGCCATGATTACAGGGACTTTGCATTCTTCCGGTATAGTGATGGGCCCTTTGGGGGGTGGGGGGTGAAGTTTGCACTGAACCTATCTGCCAGGATGTTTGCAATATCGGTTGGTTCTGTATATCTAGTGCCATTGTGCTGTAGCTCAGAGCAGATCTGAGTGTCGCCATTGAGATTCTTGACATAGCTGTAGAATGCTTTGTGGTTGTCTTTAGAATCAGTGGCAATTTTATTTTTGTAACTAGCTTTGGAGGATTTTATGAGGGATCTCAGCTTCTTACTGAGGCTGACCTCAATATAGATTGTTCCTGCAATCAGGGAATTTTACTATTTTTTGCAACAGCTTCTTCTTTCTGTTGTGGAGTTTGTTTATGGCAGGGAACCACCAGATTGGCTTCTTTTTTTTGGAAGATAGCATCTTGGTTCTGTTGGGGATGGCACAATCTATGCACTCGTGTATTTGCTTATACAGTGCATTTGTATAGGATTCAGCAGTCGTACCTCTATTTTCTGTCTGTATGGGTGTTGTGAAGCTTGCCACTTCTGTCTTAAGAAGCATGAAGTTGGCCTTGGAGACTTTTTTTACAGTGGTTTCCTTAATGGGGGGTGGGGGTGGGATATTAATGTCTAGGGTGATTAGGTTGTGGTCGGATCTGACCAGCGAGGGGTTGACCTCTGGCGTGGAACATCGGTTGCCCATATTGATAATGACCAGGTCCAGGATGTTGCTGCCCCTGGTGGGGGTATAGACAAGTTGATGCAGGGCATTGGAATTTATGAATTCCAGAAAGTGTTGAGCAAATGCGTTAGTACATGAGTACATTTCCCAGTTGATGGTGGGGTAGTTCAAATCACCCATTATTAGGGTATTGGGCTGTACCTTAATATTACCCAGTATATCAAGAAACATGGAGTGGGCATCCTGGGGCATGGCAGGGGATCTGTAACAAGCTACAACCTGGATTGCTGTCTTGCCCAGTGTTAGTTGCACTTGAATAATTTCAGATGCATTATATTGAGCAACTAGCCTGGAGGTGTTGATATCCTTAATGAATATGGACACGCCTCCTCCTTTAGTGTTTCGGTCCAGTTTAGGTTGCTGAAATGTGTGGTATGAGTTACAGCCAGGTAATGCAGGGGTGCTCTCTGGAGCCGTGAACCAGGTCTCCATCACTGCACAGATGTCAGTGTTCTCTATTTTATGGAGTGCCTTTACTGAGTGCATTTTGAGGTTTAGGCTTCTAGCATTGAGTAGCATTACCTTCAGATTTTGCTTGTTTATACCTGCTATGGTGGTGAGTTTGTTATTTGAATCTTGCCTAAAAAAGGCACTATAGGGATGGCAAGAATATTAGCCAGTATCCGGAATCCCAGGGGCGACAGGTGCAAGCCATCTCTGGCATCATGGTCTGTCGATCATGTCGTCCCATGCAGACAAAAACTGGATCCCCTTAGAATGACACCAGAAACTTAGCCAATTGTTGAAGTCAATGATTTTGTCCTTGTATTATGGTATAATTCTGGGTGATGGCAGGATGCTACTTGGGAGGTATGGCTCAGGTCATTCACACCAACATGGACAATGACAGAGTCATATTTGTACTTGTTGTGGAGTGACCTAAGTGCTTGCATTATGTGGCTGATCCTGGCACCTGACAGGCAGCTGACAGCAACTTTCTCCTTGTTTAGCCTGGTGAGTGGGACATCAGTGTGCCTGACTATAGAGTCACCTATGACTAGTGTGTTGGATACGTTGTTTTGCCTTATGGGCTGATGTTGAGTGGCCCACTGATTTTGTGGGCTATGTGTCATTTGGGTAGTGTTGGGGGGGGTCCCTATTAATTTGATGAAGCTTTAGCTTGTCAAGCTATAAAAGATTGACAGCAAAAGATTGAAAGAGCCAAACCATGAACGACCAGCTAAGCAAATTTTTTATCAGGGAAAGAATTTGTCCGTTAACGGGAATTTGCCCTTTCCCCGATGTTGAGCAATCTCGGAGTTAGTATATTTAGTTATGGGGGTGAAGCCCCCCACTTAATTCAGGTGGAAAGGTTTTTGTTTTGTGTAACACCAAGTGAATTCTTTCCATGGGAAAAAATTTGCTTAGCTGATCATTCGTGGTTTGGATGTTTCGATCTTTAGCTGTCGATCTTTTGTAGTTCGACAAGCTAAAGTTTCATCAAATTAATACGGACCCATTGGGGAGGTGGTGGTTGCTTGAGTTTCAGCTTTGGAGGTCTCTGATGTTTGGGCAGATTTTTATTAAGAGCCTCCGTGCATGTAGGTGTGTGTTTTGTGTTACTATGTGTGGGTTTAGGTGGTGTAGGTTTTGATGGACTATGTGTTGAGTGTGGTGTGTTGCAGGTGTTTACCTTCTCCTCTTGAATGTCTAGTACAGTCTTGGCTGGAGAGAGCTTGGCTTCCAGTTTGGCTATATAAGTGCATCTCTCACAGGTTGTAGTGTTGGGTGGTAGGAGGAGAGGGTTGTCAGTGTACATGAGGCAATTGCTACATTGCCCCAAGATGCCCAGATTCATCAGGTGGACAGGGGAAAATACCGGGAGCTGACCCTTAGACATGCCTGGATAGATGCTTATTAATTTAAGTACTAAAACCTGTTTTCCTCCTAACAAGCGAGGAAAGTTGAGTGCTGGAGTAATTTGTAGATTATTTAGTGCTTGCAATGAGTTTTGAACAAGTGCTGAGCACAACAAAAGCGTTTTGAGTGCTAAAACTAAAATAACTGGCTAGTTCTAAGGGAAAATTAGAAGAGCAGACTTTCTGGCACCAGAAATAGTTTAACTCTAGTTAAATGGCGCTGAGCGATGCACAAAAAACGCGCAAAGACGAGTTTTTAAACAGAAAGATGAAAGGTACAGAAATAGCCCAAAATGGCCAATAAAACTACAGATTCTGAGCTGAAACCACTCCTCTAGCAACAGATAGGCTGCTCAAAGCTCACTACTCTCACTGATGAACAGAGAAGCTTCCTTCTATCTTAGTAAGGTCTGGGCAACACAGAAACAACAAAACAGCCCAGAATTCAGCAAAATCTGAAAACTGGACTCTACTAGTTATAGAAAGTTGGGAAACAAGTAGAGAGATAGTATTTTTTTTTGTTTTTTCAAAAATTGAAACAGATACAGTAAAACAGACACTTTTAAAGCAGAAAAATGGCTATCACACTTGAGTGTGTAGCCCTCAACAGTTCAACAGTTGAAAAATGCTTAAAATAATCAGATAAAGTGCAAACAGTATCAGAATTAAAAAAAAAACAGTTCAAATAAGTTGCAAAGTTAACAAAAGATGATTGGAATAGTGTAGCTAGCATAAATAATCAATAAAAACCAAACCAGAGTTACTTAATCCACTCAAAGTTTCCCTTTTCTGTCTCTGCTGCTTTAGAACTCTGCAGGACACCCAGGCAAGATCTTGCTGAGGTAATACAAGTGTAAAAACCATGCAAACACAGGTTTTTAAACAGAAAGATGAAAGGGATAGAAATAATGCAAAATGGCGAATAAATCTACAGATTCTAAGCTGAAACCACTCCTCCAGTGACAGATAGGCTGCTCAAAGCTCACCACTCTCACTGATGAACAGAGAAGCTTCCTTCTATCTTAGTAAGGTCTGGGCAACAAAGAAACTACAAAACAGCCCAGAATTCAGCAAAATCTGAATACAGGACTTTGCTGGTTATAGAAAGGTAAGAAATGAGTAGAGAGATAGGATTTTTTTTTGTTTGTTTTTTGTTTTGTTTTTTTTTTTTTCAAAAATTAAAACAGATACAGTAAAACAAACACTTTTAAAGCAGAAAATGGCTATTGCATTTGAGTGTGTAGCCCTCAACAGGTCAACAGTTGAAAAACACTTAAAAATGATCAGTTAAAGTGCAAACAATATCAGAATTAAAAAAATACAGTTCAAATAAGTTGCGTAGTTAATAAAAAATGCTTGGAATAGTGTGGCTAGTGAAAATAAGCAATAAAAAGCAAAACAGAGGTACTTAATCTACTCAAAGTCTCCCTTTTCTCTCTCTGCTGCTGTAGAACTCTGCAGGACACCCAGGCAGGATCTTGCTGAGGTAATACAAGTGCAAAAACCATGCAAACACAGGTTTTTAGACAGAAAGATGAAAGGGATAGAAATAGCCCAAAATGTTCACTAAAAAGATTCTGAAACCACTCCTCCAGTGACAGATAGGCTGCTCAAAGCTCACCACTCTCACTGATGAACAGAGAAGCTTTCTTCTATCTTAGGAAGGTCTGGGCAACACAGAAACTACAAAACAGACCAGAATTCAGCAAAATCTGAAAACTGAACTCTACTGGTTATAGAAAGGTGGGAAACGAGTAGAGATATGATTTTTTTTTTCAAAAATTAAAACAGATACAGTAAAACAAACACTTTTAAAGCAGAAAAATGGCTATTGCACTTGAGTGTGTAGCCCTCAACAGTTCAACAATTGAAAAACACGTAAAACAATCAATTAAAGTGCAAATAGTATCAGAATTCAAAATACAGTTCAAATAAGTTGCAAAGTTAATAAAACATGCTCAGAATAGTGCGTCTAGTAAAAATGAGCAATAAAAAGCAAAACAGAGGTACTTAATCTACTCAGAGTCTTCATTTTCTCTCTCTGCTGCTGTAGAACTCTGCAGGACAACCAGGCAGGATCTTGCTGAGGTAATACAAGTGCAATAATCATGAAAACATGGGTTTTTAGACAGAAAGATGAAAGGGATAGAAATAGACCAAAATGGCCAATAAAACTACAGATTCTGAGCTGAAACCACTCCTCCAGTGACAGATAGGCTGCTCAAATCTCACCACAATCACTGATGAACAGAGAAGCTTTCTTCTATCTTAGTAAGGTCTGGGCAACACAAAAACTACAAAACAGACCAGAATTCAGCAAAATCTGAAAACTGGACTCTACTGGTTATAGAAAGGCAGGAAATGAGTAGAGAGATAGGATTTTTTTTTTGTTTGTTTGTTTTTCAATAATTAAAACAGATACAGTAAAACAAACACTTTTAAAGCAAAAAATGGCTATCACACTTGAGTGTGTAGCCCTCAACAGTTGAAAAACAATTAAAAATGATCAGTTAGACCAGATTTATAAACTTTAACACCACCCAGGAATAGGGGGAGAACCAGTTTCAGAACTGATGAGAAAACAGCAAACAATTTCAGCAAATATATAAAATAATTCAGTCAGGCAAAAATGAAGACAATGCAGAACTCTGAAAAGTGCCAAGCAATATATTTATCAGTGATATATTTCCAGATTGTTTGAGAAGCACTCCAATCAGAACACAAGGAGATTCTAACAGTGTATGCAGGAATTACAAATAGGGACTATTTTTTAAATCAGCAAGCCTTGAAACAATCAGATAACACAAAAGCTGTTAGACCAGTTTTATAAACTTTAACACCACCACAGGAATAGGGGGAGAACCAGTTTCAGAACAGATGAAAAAACAGCAAACAATATCAGCAAATATATAAAATAATCCAGTCAGGCAAAAATTAAGACAATGCAGAACTCTGAAAAGTGCCCATATTATTTCTGGCTTTGTACAGATTTCTTGCTTTGAGACTTTGAGAGGTATGCTTCTGATACAGTCAATGAAGTCATTTCGGATTGAAATACAGAAAAGATTAAACATACAGCATTTTAGAATATAAGTTAGCTTTTGGACTTTTATGTAATAGGGTCTCTATAATACAGATGCTTTAACCTGAGTGCAGAAGACAGGTCAAATAAAGTCTGTTTCTGTTTATATTATTCAGGAGAATCAGAATATACATGCAGAAACTTTGGATATATTTACTAACCAGCATTCCAGCATTTCTACAGACTGTTGTATTTATCAGCACTGTTAATGAATACAGTATTCGGATATTGTGAACCTCTAATAAAGTATTATTAACTGAACTACAGTGTTTGCAGAATTCATTCTGAAAAGTACAAAAGACGTGGCCCATAAAGGAGAGACTGGCTCCTGTTCAGCACGCTTGGGTAACTAACAGATAAAGACTTTCATGCCAGTCTCATTTCAGTTGTTTCCAGTTAATTCCAGTATGCTACAGTTTATCGATTCTTTCAATGGTGAGTCACTATGAATGGGGTAAAAAGCAGTAAAAGTAAGTCCAAAAACCCATAGAAATAGAAACCTTGCATCAGCAGTCAGACTACATGTGTTCTACAGAGAAATCTACAAATGGGCAGTGTTTCGATCAAAGTAACCTTATCAGCAGTCACACTACAAATAACCAAAACAACATCTTCAGCCAACTGCACCACGGTGCCAATAAAGGGTACCTGTAATGTTTCAAAACAGTTATTCACAAAACACTATCACTTCCAGATAGTATCCCAAAATGCCATTTATTCATACACCAAATAGAAAGGCAGTTATTCACATTACAGATTTAGCACTTTCATTTCCAAAACAGGAAACTTCAACAGCATCTGCCATCAAATTCCCATGCACATTTAAAAAGCCATTTCTCCATCCTCATTGGCCAAATCATAAGCAACCAATCATCATATCACTATAACATCCGAATGATTAAAAAACCCAATTATTTATACATATTCTTGAATTGTCTATATTTAAAATGTTTATATATATATAAATATATAAAAATATATGAATAATATATGAACAATGTATGCATATATAACAAAAATATAAAACATAAATCCCCACAAAATGTTCATTTCCATATATGTGTATGTATGTATGTTATATAATCACATTAAAACAATCCAAAACTTTTTTACAGTCTACTTGCCCTCAACTTTAGGGCCGAGGCTAATGAAATGTGGTCATTCAGTCCAGGGGGAACACAAGTGTCTAAATGCAATTGCCAGATTAGTTCTCTATATTCCAGCATGGACTCCCAATCTCCACTCCTTTCTTGTTCTCTAACCATTTCAAGTACCCAGAATCTACAGTCAGCCCTTTGGCATTTAAGTGAATGTCTATATAAAGAATTGGTTTCTTTCTTTTCTATTTATTTCATATGTATGCTCGCAGACTCTCTGTCTAAGGCTGCATTCAGTTTTCCCCACATAGAATGCAAAACATGCTGAACAATAGGCTAGGTAAACCACCCCTTTGGTTAGACAATTAAACTATCCTATTGGATATAGTCTCACACTGGTATTATTCAATCTCATCTCAGCCATGTTAGCCACAAAGGGGCATTGGGGACAAGTTCCACATTTAAAACTCCCTTTTCTGGCTCCTTCCTTCTCGGGTAGGTAGGTCTGTCCTTTTTCAAAAATATCCTTCAAATTAAAATTCCTTTTAAAACTAAATTTCAAAGGCTTGGAGAACACATTTAACTTATTAGGCATACTCCCAAATAACTTCCAGCTTCTTATAATGAAATTCTGAATCTTCCCCAAATCTTGATTATAGGATGTTACTAAATAAGGTACTTTGGTAAGGTTCATTGCTTATGTTGATTTGGCCAATGAGGATGGGGAAATGGCTTTTTAAATGTGCATGGGAATTTGATGGCAGATTCTGATGAAGTTTCCTGTTTTGAAAATGAAAGCACTCATTTTGTAGTGTGAATAACTGCCTTTCTATTTGGTGTATGAATAAACAGCGTTTTGGGATACTATCTGGAAGTGGAAATCTTTTGTGACTAACTGTTTTGAAACAACATTTTGGGTACCCCTTATTGGCAATGTGGTGCAGTCAGCTGAAGGTGGAGTTTCAGTAATTTTTTTCTACCCTCAGCTTATTCACAAGTTGTTACAGCTTATTAGTCACACTACAGATACGAGTGTTCATTCAACATTTCTTCAATCTTCAACAGACACAGCTGTAGTGAGTAACCCTTTCAAGTACAGTTTCAAGTGCAGCAGCCAGTTTACTACAGCAGAAGTTGCATAACAAGACTTTTCAGCAGCGCACCAGTGTTTTTCCATAATGGAAGACTGTGAACTCCATACAGAATAAGGCCACAGCCAACAGCACTACAGTTTTCCTTACAGAGCAGACCTTTTGTTAAAACAACACTAATATTCCAGATATAAACTTTATACAAAAAACAGCCAGAGCAGACAACCTCTACATACAGTAATTGCAGCTGTTAGACAAATTGCAGAGCACCAGGGTTTACTTCAGAAAAAAAATCAAAGAATGTCAACAGACCAACACTACTTCAGAAAATCTACAACCTTCAGCAGTGTTCCTTCAGAACGTAAAAAGACATTATCCAGTTAACAGCTACGTATTTCACCACCTTCATAAACTTTCAAGTTTTCAGTGTGATGTCACACAGCGAAGAAGCAAGAAAAGTTTAAGGAACTGCAGACAATAGGACACGTTCTTCCAGAATCATAAAGCACTGTAAGACTTTGTATGCACTTTTTAGCTAACAGCTCAGAAAAGTTTAAATTCATCAGTAAAGGTCATTTACATACCTCTTGTATAAACATGTCAAGTAATACTTCTATAATTAAGACATCAGTAAATGTTTGGTTTAAAGTTAAAAATTGGGTAAAGCAGTCTAAAAGCTATGTTCCAAAAATGTTATTTTAAAGTTAAAGGTTATTAGTTCAGAAATGTTAAATATTTATAGATATAAAAGGGTTAAATCACAGAAGCAGACTGCAACAAATTTACAAAGTGAGTCAGCTTCTTTCAGTAATGTAATTCAAAATACAGAGTTAAGTCACAATTCAATTTCAAATACAAATGTTCAGAATGTAATAAATTCTACTTTACATGTAATTCAAAGTACAGAATTAAGTTGCAGTATTCCACATACAGACGTCAACACAGTCACTGTAAGTAATATGTAGGCAATGTCTCAAGTTCATGTTACAAATGTTCAGAATGCAACCAGTGAAAATATTGCCCTGATGGTGGATAAGAATCAGTCTGATAAAGTTTATGATATACAGATTTCAGAACAAAGTAAAAAACAAAAGTGCAATAAAAAATAATTTTCAGATTATCTATTTCATTGTTTACAGAAAATTTATGGAATAATGTACTGATTAATACAGACAAATCAATTTCAGTTACAAATAGACCTTTATTAGAGGGCACAAATGCAGTTTTGTCAGGATTTAAAGGGTCAAAGATTACAGCCGCTAACAGTTCGAAGTGTAACAGTTCTGTACTAGGTTTGGGCATGTCATTAGAGTTATATGTTGTTTTAGACTTCAGTAACAAGATTTTATGGAAAAATAAAAATGCCACAGAATGTACAGTAGCGTACAAAGATGACACTTGTAAGAATTTGCATGCAGTAGTTTTGCAGATGTACAGAATTTGAAAAATTGGTTACAACAGGAACATGCAGATTTATGGATTAAAGATAAAATAAATTCCAGTTCAGCTGACACAGCTAAAGTACTCAGAAAGACATATTGGACGTGGCCAGTTAGAAAAAAAGGGTAACCGTACGTATCCATGTTGTGTAAGGTATACCAGAAATGACAGTCAAGTTAATTCGCAGAATAAAGGGTTTACAGTTACAGATTTGCCAAATGAATTTTTTGTGTTATTGTTTTGTTTAGCAGTTATTGTTAAGAGCTTTGTATTAAAGTGTTGCAATGTGTAAATAATATCTTAATACAGATAGAGACAAAAAAGCATTCACAAATATTAAATGGTGTTTTGCTAGTTTACAGAATGTAAAATGTAAAGTCAATGTTGCATTGTAAAAGTGACAGTACAATCAAAAGTTCAGATCCCATGCATTATGTGTCATTAATGCCAAAGGTTCGACTCTTATGCTATAAAGGGCACGCAAGTAAAGTTACAGAATTAGATCAGTTCAACTCTAGTAATAAATGTGTATACTATATAAATAAACTTTACATACTTGTATAAAAGACAGACAAGTAAACTTCCAGAATCAGATCAGTTTAAATCTGGTAATAAATGTGTCTATGTAATCGGTTTAAGATTGTATATATTTCATACATAAATTGCAGTTTACCAAGCACACCAGATCAGATTACAACCAGCTCAGCAAGATGAATTAAAGATAGTATTGTATGCCATAACGCAGTATGGTAAATATCAACTTAATACAGATTCTACAGTTATAATTCTTACTATTTATCCAAGAAAATTGTAGGCAGTAATAATAAATTCTTGGAGCATTCAGTAGTACTAAAAGTTAAATTATGTCAGCTAAATAAACACTATGGTAAGACAGTGGGTGGAGTTTCACTCACAGAACAGTATGTTACAATCTGTGGGTCATGAAAGTGAACATAGAAAGTTCTACAGTTAAGATTAATTTTATAGATGTTCAGAAATGGGAAAATGTTAAAATATTAATACAGTGTTAGTTTACTACTTCAGTTTCATTTGAGGTTATAACAGGAAAAACAATGTCACTCAGGTTTCAGTTTTATTTAATAATAAAGTTACTGCATTTCCATGTCACTGTAGTACATTATCAGTTTGCTTATAGACTTGCAAGAGTTTATCAGCAGCAAATGTTTATTTCATGCAGAAAATGTAAATAATAAAGTTAGGGAAACAATCAGTGCTATCAGTTTATAATTGTTAAAGCTGCAAATGTTATTTTAAGTACTTAATACGAAATACAATCAAATCAGTAAAACAAATGAAATTGTGATTTAGATGAAAAAATAGTTTAAAATGATGTAACTGTGCTCAATGACCTCAAATAATCATAGCCCTAAAGAAACAAAAAACTGCAAACAGTGAGTTTTCCTGACAAACTTTCAAAACAGTTAATCAAAGGAAATAACAACAGTGAATTACTCAAGGTTCTGTAAAAATGAAGTAATGAGAACAAATGCACCAACTTGGCCTTAGTGCAGAAACTCAGATAACAATCAGAAATAGTCATAATACACTTTAAAGGGCTAAAAATTCCACATAAATAGCTTACAATAAACAGTGTAAGTCTTATACTGTTAGAGATATCACACTAAAAGCATATATGCATTTTACACAACAAACAATAAGCAAATCAGTAGAATACACTATTCCAGCACTACAAAAAAAGGCAGAGGGGAGAAATAAAATCTAAAAAAAGTTTCTTATCTGAGCTCTGAGCTTATATCACCCATTGAGAGAGACAGGGAGAGACAGAAACAATATTCAAGAGATCTTTTCTGAGTATGACACAAGAAACTAAAAGGGTCCTGTATTTGTGTATGTGAAAGGCTGTCCTGGTCCTGCCAGATGATTGGTCCTTCTCACTTACAGATAGGCTGTGGGAGGAGTTCCGAGGTTTGACAGACTTCCAGAGGTAGGGTAGCATGGCACTACTACCCATATGCCAGTAAGGCATTGTGTTTGTTGAACATGTAATCCTTCTTTTATGCCTAAAGTGGTATCTGAGTTTATTTTACAGCAAACTATCCATCCCTCTGTTTTCTTTCCAGAACTCAAGAAATGAGGGATAAATGATAATCCGTACTTTGGATGTCCACAGCCAACTCATGCATTATCTTGAGAGAAAAAAAAATTTTTCAGATCTTCAGATCAATTGTTCATTTCTTGTAATGGTAAGAAGAAGGTGCAACCTGTGTCACAGCTATTTCCAAACGGATGTCTCAGACTATTAACTTTTGATATTCTCAGCACAACAAATCTATTCCAGGCAGGGCCTTGACTTCATCTATGGCTTTTTGGAAAGGGTTAGATTCTAGAAGTATTCTCGAAGCAACTTCATCTTCTGTATATATTTTTACAAAGTACTACATACTTGATTCCTCCTCTAGGTCTAGATCAGGCTTTGCTAGAACCATTCTCTAGAGGCTCATGGACCCTTCCCCTTCAAACTCCCAAATATTGTAAGCTAGAGTAATCCACATAACTAAGGTTATGCAGCAGTGATAAATATGATGAACATAGTACAGCTATGTAAGTAAACTTAACATACCAGTTGATGTTTGAATGATCACTGCTCCACTAGCCACTTCTTTCATCCACCCCACTTTGTTTTTTGAGTATGTTGTCTTGCCAGGGTGTGCATGTATGTATATATTTTATAGCTATGTCCTCTCAGGGTTCAGCCTCTCTCTTTCAGTTAGCATGAAATTTGTGAAGGACTTGGTACTCAAACTTGTGTTTTTAGGTAGCCAAGCTTGAGCTGTATAGTAGATGCCCTGAAGCTCTGGAATCTAGCAGGATATAAACCACATAGCTAGGATTACTGCAGCAGTGATCATTCGAGCAACTACTGTTGCACTTGTTTACTTATACAACCATACTTTATTCAAGTACTTAACAAAACTAAACAGACATTCTAAGCAGAAAGAGAGCTTCTCTGATGTGGTCTCTAGACAAAGCTGTATTCCAGGACATGGTAAAGAAGATGGCTATCCAAAGACAGATCTGTTTGCTTCACACTCAATCAATTCAATCAAAATAATACAAGTAATCTTGTGAATGTCTTGCATAAAGAGGACTTAAAGTGGATTCTGGAGAAAGAGTCCAGGAAGCAGCAAAACAAGATCGCATTAATATGGCAGTCTCCAAGATGGCCATTTTGTAGAAAATCTATTACAATGCTATAAGAAGCATTTAGAGTGATTTTGATGTATTAGAATAGCTCAGAAATCAAATATACCATAGAAAAACATTTTTGAGTTCCAAAGTGGAGTTTTCAATAAATGTAGATATTGTTCCAGTCAATTAAGTCATATAATTTGGTATTTTTATTTAAGGCCAGGCTGGCTTATTCATCTATCAAACATTCCTTCCTTTGTGACTGTGGAAGCTTCTTTAGCCATGCAAAATATTGTTAAACAGTTCCTAAAGGGTATACATTACAAAGATCTCCTTGACATCAAATGACCCCTGCTTGAGATCTGAATTTCAGTCAAGAGAAGTTGACTTTAGCTCCTCTCTTGAAACTTTTGTTCCATAAAAAATGTTTCTACTGATTTCACTAGAATGGTTTCTGTGTTAAAGGTGTTATGGTGTAAGGAACTTTATGCATTCTTCCACAAGGAAATAGTATGCTTAGGAATAAATGCCTTTTTATGCCTCTGAGTTTACCCTGAACAAATTGAATTCAGCTTCCACTTTTCTATTCCAAGGAGAAAGAATATTGCTCTGCATAGATGAACACGGGGCTCTAAGGTATTATAAGCTGAATAAATAATCCAATATATAGACTGGTTATTATTTTTTTCTTGCTTGAAGGTGAAGCGGGCCTTTCTTGTAATTAATTAAACCTTTGTTAAGTAGTTAGTTAACTGTATCATTTTCAAGCAGACCCTTTCCAAATGATTATCTAACTGCATCATTTTCAAACAGACACTTTCCAGAAAGTTAGTTAATTTTACTAGGGAGAAACCAGGAGCATTGTCTGGCTTAGTAACTTGCTTAGAATCACACAGTACACAAATGGCGGTGAAGGGAATTAACTCTTGTACCACTGACTGCAGATATACATTCATTAACAGGTCAGGACCTTGATCGTCTTCACTCTGTCAGACTTAACTGTATCATTTCCTTCTATGATGAAATAATACATTAAATTACTTGAACAACTTACGACTCTGTCTGTTAGCCAGCAACTGTCATGCCACAAGAGTATTTTTAAGCCTGCTGCATGGTCAACTATCAAAACATTCTCAATGCATTACAAATTGAATATCCAATCCTGGGTCAGAGCAGGTCTTGCTATTGTAAGCTTTCAGGGGATGCTGTGGAACAATCACTACAATGGAGACTATAACTCGCACTGTTTTATACTCTTCCAGACATCTAATGAATTCTACAGTAATAAGCCTTATGATGTAAATAGTACATCTCTGTGATACATATTACAGCCGAGTGACGTCTCCAGGCATTTCTGCAGTTACACCCTACTGCTCCTCTAGGCCTCAAATATTGCCTGTTCATATTTGCATTAATAATTCCAAAACCATGTTACATACAATGTATCGGAAAATTTTATCTTGAAGCATACATGATAGCAAACACAATTGTATTGATATATGACCTCTGTCAATGGGTATTTGTTAGAAATGTAAGGTGATAACTTCAATTTTTAAATGCTGAAGCCACGCCCACTAGGAGTTAAAGGTACACACTCAAAAGAGCTCTACTGGAGGGAATGAGTTAACAGTATACATATGAATAATATAACTACTGCTGCAAAGTAAATCTTCCCTCCATCACATGGTACCGTGTACTCATTGGGACAGGTAAAACATATTCTACAGAAGAAGTCTCAAAAGACAGGTATTCTATGAAGAGTTTCAAAAAGGTATTACTATTCAATTTATTGTAGGGAGTTTCATATTCTAGATATAAGAAGTGGTATATTTCGAATTGCTGGCATAATTATTTTCACCTGCTAGGATATTTGTTGGTGCCTTCTTTCTGCCTTTTTATGTGTGCGTGGTGGTGGGGTGATACAGCATGTAGATCGCCTTCCATTATATCTGGGCTATACTGTAATGACCACACCTCACGTATGCAATGTTATTTCACTAGGGGATGTCTGAATGTGTTTATTAAAGATCAACATAAACTGTAAAAAGAACCCCAGTATTTTTGCATCAGTGTATATTGAACACATTTTCTGATCAATATATTGTTGCTCTTTTCAAAGACAGCCACCTTTTTTTGTCAACATTTTCTAAAACAACTGAATAGATTAATAAAATGAACTGAAAGTATGTATAAATTTAATAATGTCCATTTTTGAATATGACTGTTAAGCTGTTTTTCCATTGCATTAAGTTATATTTATTTATTTATTTGTTTATTTATTTATTATTTTTTAATAATGTGCCTGCTAAAATGAGCATTTTACATGTGTTTCAAGGCATATGACAGCATAAATGCATGGATGTGTTCTTAAACCATAAACTGTAGTGTTATCCGTGTCACTGTACAGGTAAAAAAAATAGTTTAACTGTCAGCAATGATTTAAATGCAAGGGATGAAGAATCTGACAAAACCAGAAAAGCCATTAGAGTTGCTTAGCTATTTTAATTGGGGCCTGGTAAATGTCTGAACCTGACTGAAGCTTGATCTAGTAAGTTTCACTACATCTTTAAGATACTGAAGCCCCACCCCCACCAAATGCATATAACCTACTCAGAAGTGCTATGACCTTGAAATAGATCACATTTCATTGTGGGGGGGTCAGGGGCAAGCTATCTTCTCATGAATGAACTTAACCAACACTAATTTCCCTCAGGGATTCTATGTCTGAAATTATAGATGTCTGCAGACTGCTCATTTAAATTTTGGGAAAGTGCACCAAATTCATCATTGTTGCCAGATTCATACTAAGAAACAGTTTGGTGTGTCACTAACTCTGGGTAGCCTGAAAAAAAAACTTCTACCCACCCCCCTACCACAGCATATTAGAACAAGATAAACACCTTTTACAAAAATTTACAAAGGACACTATTCATACATCACATCCACTGCCTCTTTGACTACAGAGGACATATCCCAAGGATACCAGGTAAGTCAGTTTGTTAGCCTTGCTCACTCATGTCTAGGTCTAGTTGGTAGGTAAAGCCTAGTAAAAGAGTGATGGACAGCAAGTATGAACAAGTTTTAAAGAATATCTCATTTTCATTATTACGTTATTATTTATATTTTGCTGAATAAGTTATAGCTGTTAAAGAAGAATTACATCCCAAAACTAAAAAAGGTATTTTTTATCAAATTTCAGTCTTCTCTGCAGTAGTAATCACATCACATGAACATTTAATGCATAAGTACGTCATTATATAACACCTCAGTTATCTTATTTGACTACATTATATTTTATTTTTACCCCTACTCATTTACAAGTTACTTTACCTTTGCATTTCATTCTCATGAAAGCCATCCCATCAACTCTTTTACAACTTACCTTACCTTTAGTTTTCATTGTTCTAGAGACTATTTTGCACTGATTTCACATTTATTTTGGCTTCCTATATATATAGCTTGTTAGTCTGTGTCTGTATTTGTTATTAGGTAATTATTGTACAATTTGTTGGACTTAAATGCTAAGTTCTTATACTAGGATTTGTTCATATGCATAATGTCACTGTTCCAGGCCCCCCACAGAAAATGGGAATTGCACAGTAAGGGTACACAGTTAACAAATCATAAATAAAGTAAGGAATTTGTTATACCACAAAATGGCCTGAGTGGGAGCTGCCATGCTTATTTATTTATTTATTCATTCATTCATTCATTCATTCATTCATTCATTCATTCATTCATTTATTTTAACCTAGAAAGTCTGATGGGACACAGTATTCTTTTTCAAAGGAGGCTGAGGGAAAAAGTTCCATGATGATAAAAGAATCATAGTAAGTAGAAATTAATAGTGCAAATTGCTTTTGATTCAACACTTAGGCCATAGTGCAATACTTGTAACACAGCACAGACGGGGAATTACAATATAATACTCAGACTATAACACAGGCAAGTAATTATAGTGCACATCGAGATATGAGACTGCATACTGACTAACATTATAATGTAAAGTAAGAGGACAATAATAAATCGTCCAAGTACTTTACATCTCCTTGTTTGCATAATGCACACTTAGAGCTGAGGATCGCAGCAAAACAAATGTAGATGAGAGTCCCTCAGGGTAGAGACTATCCAAGTAGGAAACACCATTTGCATAGCCATGAGTTGCTTAGGAGCATTTTTATTTTAGCTTTAATGTTGTGTTATGTTGGAGCTAGTTTTATTGTGGCCTGGATATTAATCATGAGTTTGAATATATTTACTGTGAAGAATGCTTTGACATGGCTGTTATGGGCTTTCTTGTGTTTGGGTTAAAAATTGATATTGAAATCTGAGGTTCTGTACTGGTGGGTACCATTGGTGGAAGTTTGTTTTATTGGTCAATGTTTTACCTCCTTGAAGTCATCATAAGGCATGGTGTCTACTATGGTGAGAAGAACATTTACTGTGGTTACATTTATGTACTGACTTACTGAGAGCACTGTGATTTCCTGCTTGTCAATAGTTTCTGGAAAAGGCATCAGTTTGTGTTTTGTTAATAATGTCCTTTGAATTTTATTATTGGCCATCCCTTACACAGCATTTTAAGGAATGTGAGAATGATAGATTTGAAATAGTAGCTTAGTTATAATTTTTGTTCAGACTCAAAATAGCAAATGTTCATCATAGGAGTCACCTTGTGAAGTGTGAAGATAGCCATTTGTGAGTGCTAACACACACATAAACTGACAGCAGGTAGTATGTAGGTTTAAAACTTTATTTTTTTAATCATAGAGCTTAAATTAGTGACCTGCTTAATGACTTTGTTTTCCAAATGTCATGAAAGTCTAACTGTAAAACGATGTCACAAATATCAAATGGAAATAATCTGATATTTTTTACCAAAAAACAAAAAAAACAAAAAAAAAACAAAACAAACAGCTGCCATGCAGAGAAACCCAAAAACAGCTTTAGGCAGAAATCCCTGAATATTTTGTGTTGTTGTTTTTGCATGCCACACTTTTGGGTTTGTTTAAAGGAAAATAATAGTTTTTTTGTGATTCTTTACGTACAGGATCCTGTTTTTAGGGAACATCTGGGAAGACTGTCCTGGTCAAGTAATTTGCCTAGAATCACGCAGCATGCAATTGGTGCCCATGAGAGTCAAAACAGCCCATTTGCAAGTTAAGACACAAGCACCACAATGCCATTGTACCTCACTATTATAAAGTTTGAAACACAACAAAATGAGCAAAAGACTGATTACTTCTTATTGTACTGCAATTTGTTAACTGAAGGCGTCCAACTGAGAAGAACCCATTTGTAGTACTGGACCAGGAAAAAGTTGCATTACAAATGCAGAATGTCTGTTACATGAGTAACCAAAATAATGCACATATAAACTACAGAACCTCTATTAGATAAAAAAGCACATATATTTTTTTATGTTCTTTATAATACTATATAACTATAGTTAAGTTAAGTTATATTTCATGATCAGTAGTATTGGTAGATATCTTCCAAAGTCAGAAGAGTTAGGTGATATCCTTTGTGAATTACATTCTTATTATTGTTAATATTAGTTATACTGCTATTCTATACCACTGTATGTGTTACATCCTCTCTCATCCCGCTGCTGTCCCAGGGCTGTTTAATTTCTGAAGATCTGGTTCTGTACCAGTAGTGCAATGGTAATCTACCCTGCATAGCCTCATTCACACATCAGTAGACAAATAAATGGCATATAATTGCATGGGTCTACTTCTATTTGCTGACAGCCCATTTCACTGAAACCCATTTCGTTGACAGCTCATTTAATTGACAAAAGTATTCAAGGCAAAAACCTGGGTTTTGCCCCCCTCCCCACTGTTGTGCGACTGTGGAGTTGTTATATATAGTTGGGGGGTGTGTGGGGGGCACAGCCCCCAACCTAGAATGTTTGTCAATGAAATGAGCTGTCAATGAAATGGGTTTCAGGGAAATGGGCTGTCAGCGAATAGAAGTAGACCCATCCTATATATGTGATTGAGAATGGCTGGGGAATTGAGGGTAGGTGAGAAGCAAAGTGGGGCATACCCTTTTGATTGTGGCAGCAAATCAGTCTGCACATGTGCAAATCAGACAATGGCCAGCAAAGTAGGTAAGCAATATACCTAGATCAGTAGTGAAATTACAATATATGCAATTGGGTCTACTTATATTCGCTGACAGCCCATTTCACTGAAACCCATTTCGTTGACAGCTCATTTCATTGACAAACATTCTAGGTGGGGGGCTGCGCCCCCCACACTCCCCCAACTATATATAACAACTCCACAGTCGCACAACAGTGGGGAGGGGGGCAAAACCCAGGTTTTTGCCTTGAATACTTTTGTCAATGAAATGAGCTGTCAACGAAATGGGTTTCAGTGAAATGGGCTGTCAGCGAATAGAAGTAGACCCATATAGGATACAATCACAGGCCCAGTTTCACAAACCTTACCATCTATATGTCTCCTACTTCCCAATGAGCTGCTCCTACAGCGTTGCAGCTCTATTCATTTTGCCCTCATACTTCACAACAATAGCATGATACAACTCATCTAGAATCTACCCTGATCCATAACTAAGTACAATGAATTAGGCCATACCACTCCAAAGGCCACATACACCTATTATTTTTCAGGCAAATCACCCATCACGTTCACCAGAACAAACTACATAAATATGCACCTACTTAATCCCACAAAAAAACTACTACCAAAACATTACCTACAACACCCACCTTCTCATCCTCCCTTTCTATACTATAAACTCCAGTATAGTTGACATTCTATTAACCTTTTCAAGATACCTAATCAGACTAACAACACTCAAAGGTTCATAAGTTCATAGGTTCATAGATAAATACCAGATTAGTTGCCCTTGTGGGCCATATATGCCTAGCCAGTCTCCCTTTTTGTGCTTGAATTAGTATATTCCCCTTTGGTTAGAGATTGACTTATCACTTGGTTGATAATTATATATTACCCCTAATGTCCATAACTGGAATCATACCATGTTTAATTTGAGGAGACCCGTGCATGGGATAAAGCATTTTTTTCTCCCTGGGCCTCTACTGAAAATTGGCATTTCAGTTCCCAGATGGACATTCCTGGTAAACAAAAGCAAATAAATAAAATAAATAAATAAAATTTAGGAGCTGCCTCTGTCCATTAGTAGTACACCTGGATGTCCTTGGGTAAATATTTTTTTCCCATCCATAGATCCAAGTTCCACTTGAATATGGACAGGGATGAACTTTGTTTTATGTAGATTGGCAGTCTGTTTCAGAGCAGCGGTATCCTCTGCAAGATTTACCTGTCCCTGCAAACCATTATGCTGATGTTGCAGAAAACATTTAGATCCCCAGACTGAGTATTTCTAATGCCATTTGATTTGTTAATGTGCAGTAAATCTATTAGTACTGGCTCAAAGGATGCCTTGCATGTCAGACACAGATCACCTCTTAGGAGTCTGTAACACATAATATGTCAGGACTACTATACACCCCATAAGATCAAATCTTGAGCCAATCCTCAGACTTCCTGCCACTCTCACAAGCTAAACACAAAATAAATCACCTAGACCAATTACCCTTTGAACTCCTAAATGTAAAAAGCATGCATAAAATAAACCAAATCAGTACATTCATCCAGTTCCAAGAATCTGACATAATAGTAATAACAGTGTCATGTCTGAAAACTGTCCACCCAAATGACAGCCTCTTCTTCCCAGGTTACAGTTACATATATGATACCCAGCTAGGACACAGGCATAGAGG
Source organism: Protopterus annectens (assembly GCF_019279795.1). NCBI lineage: Eukaryota > Metazoa > Chordata > Ceratodontiformes > Protopteridae > Protopterus > Protopterus annectens. The sequence goes on from NC_056725.1 coordinate 829,229,752, forward strand.
AGGTAATTCCACTTATCACTTGTCACCCAGGCAGACAGTGCCTATGATACTAATCCAACTGGCTACTTGCCATATTTCATTCTAATTCCTCCACACAGTTGTACATCACAGTGGCATACCTTCCAACTACTTTCTCCCTCCACAAAATCAAATTAAAACTCTCATCCAAACCATTACCTCAAAGATTCCACCAAAGAGCCATACGCTAATACTGGGTGATTTCAATATCTACTAGGATCACTCAGTAATGACATCACAAATTCCTAGCAGAATTACATCTCCTACAAGATCCCCATCTATGATAACCATACCACATACCTGAATGTGCTGGAGTCATTCACAGTTCAGTCCAACATCATATTCATGGGTGATTTCAACTATCCCACCCTAAACTGGGATATATGCATAACTACTAACATGCAGGCTCAACAATTCCTGGATTTTGTCAATTCAAACACCCTGGAAGATTTAGTTTGCTTACCCACTAGGAGTGCAAATATCCTGGCTCTGGTATTCACAATTATGAGGGAATGTTGCACCCCTCTGCCTTTTAAAATGTCCTCACTGGTCAGATCAGATCACAAAGTGGTAAACCTTGAAATAAATATAAAGGCTAAACTCCTAGCAAACTACAGAAACTTTAAGAAATTTTCTGAGGCTAACTACCTGCTATTAAGTGATAGCATACCTAAATTCCATGCTCCCTCAAACTCAGAGAACAAGGTGACCTATGAGGAAATGTTCATAGGTTCATAGGAGAGGCTAACGGCTCAAGAGCCTTTATAAGCCTAGCCAATTTTACCCCGATTTTCCCCAATATTCTAGCCCTAGGGAAATAATAACAAGGGTCAGCAAGCGTGCTTTTGACAATTTTTACATACTGCCTCGGTCAATAAGGGACATGGGTGCCACCCAGGAGCAAATTTGTGATTTCCCATCCATTGGTCCAGATTGTGCTTGAAGATGCTCAGGGAAGGGCTCTGCTTCACATGAATAGGAAGCCTATTCGGTTAGTGTTGTTGCCTCACAGCAAGAGGTTCCCCAGTTCGATTCTTGGCAGGGGAGCCTTCTGTGTGTAGTCTGCATGTCCTCCCTGCATTCATGTGGGTTTCCTCTGGTCACTCTGGTTTCCTCCCACATTCCAAAGACATGGGTCTGGAATGTCTCTCACTGGGCCTCCACTGAAAATGGGCTCTGTCCCTGTCAACTTTCCTGATAAACAAATGTTAAATAAATATTAGAGATCAGGTTTATATCCTTGGAGTAGGTAACGCTTGTGCAGTAAGTTTTGTGAATGTGCAATATTTTCATCAGGGCTGGGGCAGAGACTGCCTTGTAGGTCAGGCATAGATCACCCCTCAGTAATCAGTAAGAACCTGAATACAGTGATAGGGCTTTTAATCAGCCAACATATGACATGCTGGTTATACCCTTTTTAAAACCTGTGAGGACACTCCAGATGTTGCAGGTGCCTGGTGAGGTACATGCTAAAGGGTGCATTGTACTCGATTATTAGCTTGATGATGGCTGAGTACAGTGATACTATGACATTCTTAGATTTGAATTCTATGCCTTTATTTATCAGCCAAGCCTCGTAGAAGGATTTTCTCACCACCATAGACATGTAGTGGTAGTTCAGGGATTTTGACTATGAGACATGGAGTAGCTCAAGCTAGTCATCCTGCTTGACCACTCTTGCAATGTGATTGTTTTTATGTAAATGGAATCACTTCCTCCTTTCATTTTTTTTTCTGATTGCATGACAGGTATTGTAGCCTTGCACTGCTGGGGTGCTTTATGCAGCCTTGAACCATATCACTGTAATTACACAGATGTCAGCATTTTTCCAGGGTGAGGAGAGCTTCCAGGGAGTGCAGTTTCTTGTTAAGCCTTCTAGCACTGAGCAGTAGTACCTTCAGCTTGGCATTAGAAGAATTTGTTACACTGACAGGTCTGTTGGTTTGGCACTACCTAAAAAGACACTATGGGGGTGGCTAATGCCTTTGCCAGTATTTGAAAGCCTAGCAATGATAGATGCATGCCATCTCTGGCAAAGCAGTATGGTGTGTTGATCATGTTGCCCCAGGCTGACAAATACTAGATCCCTTTGGAATGACACCAGTAGCTAAGCCAATTATTGAAGTCAATCATTTTCTGTTTGTATTGTAGTATAATTCCTGGTGGGGGTAGACTAATGCTCAATGCAAGGCTCATACCAGCCTGTGACATGTATTGAGAGAGGGCCATCGTGTCTGTCTTCATATAGTCCAGGAAGGTATGTCTCAGGTCATTTACTCCTACATGGACTATGACTGAGTTATACTGATATTTGTGGTTGAGTGACCCGAGTGCCTGCATGATCTGTCAAATTCTAGCCCCTGACAGGCAACTGACTGTAACTCTCTCTTTATCCAACCTAGTGAGGGGGGCATCTGTGTATTTCATGACAGAGTGTCCTATGAACAAGATGTTTGAATGTGTGGTGTTTTGCCTTGGGGATTGCTTGTGGAGACACCATGATGTCTATTTTTATGTGTAGCGGTTGGAGCTGAAATGGTTTTGTTTGCAAGTGGTTTCTGAGGGCAACCCTCCATCACCCGCAGTCACCCCCCCCCCAAGAAATACCTTCTATCATTTCTCCCCCAACTATCACTAAATAGCAGGTCCTCAATGCACTTTCTTGAGCTAAAAACACTGCATTATTGAGTCCTGAAAATATCGCAGAATGCCTTCTAAATAGCTTGAAACATGACCTGTCAGGCCCACTAGAATCTATGTTCAACCACAGCTTCCAGACAAGCTTCATCCTTTGGAATAGAGGACTACAACGGTCATCCCTCTACACAAAGGTAGACCATCATCAGACCAAAGGAACTATACATACATAAGTCTGACTAGTCCTATATGCCAGCTCATGGAAAGAATTAATGTGGACTTGATAAATAAAGACATAGGAAACCTTCAAACACTGGACCAATCCCAGTTTGGTTTCATTAAGGACAGATTATGCCTACTAAACTTGGTGGACATCTTCTTCAAGAAGGTCAGCAGAACCATGGATGAGGGCAAAATGGTACATACTGTCTACCTTGACCTAGAAAAGACATCTGACTCAATACCTCACTCAGGTATTACAGACAAACTCACAAATGGCCATTTTTGTTGTATTTACATATATTTTTTGGGGCCGTGCACTTGCCTACTTGTGAAATATTTTTGTCTTAGTCACAAATATAGGCATAAATCCCAATGCCACCTGATGGATAGTCAAATGGCTCACAGATAAGACACATAAATTTAGGCTGAGGGAATTCACCTGCACCAAGAGGCATGTTACTACTGGGCTCAGTACTAGGACCTCTCCTGTTTGGAATATACTTCTATGAAGTCAATGCAAATGTAGAGGGCCTTTTGTTGACCAGATTTATTCATGACTGCAAGCTTGGTGCAGTTATTGAATCCCCCAAAGATGTAGCTATCCTTCAGGGGGGTCTGAAATAAATAAATAACTGGTGCTAGAATAATGCCCTAAAGCTCGATGCAAAAAATATGTAATTATATACTTAGGGAAGATGACCACCCCTGCAAAAACAACATTGATAACACTCCTCTAAGAATAGATCCAATGGTAAAGGATTTGGGAACTCAGGTTGATAGTTACCTGAACTGTGCTCATGGTAGTTTGAAAATCCTTCTGCATAGCACAACTTATCAGTAACAGAATGGCATCCAGATCTAAGAAAATCATAGTCCCACTGTACTCAGCCCTCATTAGCCAAATAATCATGTACAATGCATCCTTCGCCATGTATCTGACCAGGCATTTGCAACAGCTGGAGCATACACAGAGGTTCCTCACTAAAAGAATACAGGGTGTAAATAATATGTCCTGTACAAACCACCTCAAAGCCCTGTCCCTGTAGTCTGTCTCCTACAGACTACTGAGAGGTGATGTATGCCTAATCTACAAGGCAATCTCTGATCCAGTCCTGTGGATCTGCTACCCATTTGCAAAACAAACAGCACTGTGGCATAAACACAACATGTTGGAGGGACAGGTATGTGTCTTAGAGATTACACCATCTCAGGAACAGACTCCCCCAATCATGTGCAACAGAGCTCTTTCCCAAGCCTAATCAAATGCAATTTGGACCAATGGATGTGAAATCGCAAATTCATCCCTGGCTTGTCACCTGTGGCCCTTATAGACAGGGGCACTTTGTAGATGCCTTAAAGCACTAACATATATCAAGGCCATTCTAGCCCATGGGTATTGATAATTAGGACAATTAAGGCATGGATGGCTAGGCTTCCTATGATTCTACAAGTTCCACAAGAACCAACAAGACCAAACCCCCTCTCCAAATAGTACTCACTACTTGACTATATAATAAGCACTCACCCCACCAACACTTCTTCCATAACCACACATCACCCCGCCTTCAGTGGCCACTGACAAAACATCTTTGCCATATGTATATAAACTCAACATTAGACCCCCCCCCCAAAATGATGTCATTCAGGCTCAGAGCTCAACACAAAATTGCCCTCTTCAGATCACATTTCGTTACAGTCAAAATGCCCCCCATTCTCCACCTTACTAACCCCAGTCTTGACACAGAAACACTGACACAAATTTTCCATCCAAAATATCTATTTCCACCTAATAATAAGACTCCTCAAACACAAAGTAGACTAACTCACCAAAGAGAGTTGAGGGTTAGCATAATGGTTAAGGTGTTTACCTCCCAGAGACAAAGTACAGGTTTTTTTAAAGGGAAATTGGCTATGCTTAAAATTGCTTGCAAGGGCAGCTAGCCTAGTATTTACCTATACACTTATAACAACTCAAAGACCTTCAGCAACTATGAAATGTGACATGGCATACTTGGAAAAGACACCCATCCAAGGCCTCCAGACAACACTATACCGCCTTAAGTAACTGGCTTCTGAGCAAGAAAAAGTACTTTGACCGCTCTGTGGTCTCTAGTCAAACTGACAGTAGCCATCTTTGTTGACTTTAGCTAAGTCTTCAACAAAGTTGATAACTCTGTTCTACTATCCCATCTGACTGTCATAAGTGTCAGCCCAGAAGCAGCCCAGTGGTTCAAAGTATTTCCTAAAAAAACAGATCAAGCTAAAAATCAGTACCTTCCTCTCTCCCAGTGCCACTATTCATTCCAGAGTCTTACAGGGCTCACTTCTAGCCTCCACTTCTAGTCTTAATCTTTGTGAACAAACTAATACTTAACTTACCATACCTACAACTCCTTTTATATGCAGATGATATGGTCATATATAGCTCCAAACCAAATTTCCAAGTCATTCAAAAGCAACTGAAACAACAGCTCCTAGATCTCAATAACCGGCTCACAACCAAAACAAAAATACATATAATATATAGATGTATATATATAAAATAAAAAAAACAATCCATGGTCTTTGTTAATCACCAAAAACTAAAGAAATGTCCCATCTTCTTTGTTTTAAATGACCCGAACAAACACTGCATTCAGATACCTTGGTATATGGCTGGACAAAACCCTTAATTGCAATACATACACATAGGAAAAAATATGGTCCAAAGTAATTACCTACTCTTCTTGGAATGTAAACGGCCCCACTATCTCTCCCCACCAATCAGAGCAGCAATAGGTAAAGGAGTTTTCTTTGTACAACTTGGACATGGTTGCCCCAGTTTGCAACAGCATCTGATAAAAATACCAAAACTTTGCAAACCATTTCAAATGAAATTTGCTGTTTTATAATCAACTACTGTCAGCAAGAACACCATTGCTATGTCCTAGGAAATGCTAAATGACTTCCTGAGAAACAAACAGCTAACCTTCTACTAGGCTCACTACTCCATAAATGTGTTCCTGATTCCAACAGGCTATAAACTCTGGAGGCAATCAGGAACAGATCCCATGCTACAGACCAAACTACACTACTCAAATGACAGTTCCTCTATACTAGCCCCCAAACTCTGTCAGTCTCTCCACCTCTGATCTACAAGAGATTTCTACAAACTCAAAATTCAGACCCCTATTCCAAAAATACTTATTTCAACAAAGTAAATACAACTGCACTTCTCATATTCATATTACCAAAACCTACAGCTATACCTCGTACATCCTGTATTCATTTCAGTTCTACCCTGTCTTTACTACTCTTGCCTTTAGAATGAATAATATAAAGAGTACACGTAAATAGTTGCAAAACTGTGAAACAAATATACTTTGTTATATTCTTAACATCATAATGTATTAACTTCTTCTTACATACTTTACTTGTGCAACATTGTGTAATGTAACCTGTGCTGAAACTAAAATTGTTCATTGTTGATCAGAGTTCTACCATGGTAAACAAACACAAATAAAATAAAAATATATGATATTACATTACATTATAGTATCATTCCTGTCAGTCATTAGTCATACAGAATTGTAACCAGGAGAGTCAGACCTATACAGAAATCAGAGAGTCACAGTGCGTCCATTCATTTCACACTAATATAGCTCTTCTGGTTATTGCAAGCAACAAATATGCTTAAAGTCCTGATTAATCAACATGGCAGACATATCTTATAGCATTCTAGATGATGTTTCTATATTTCACATGTTATGGACCTATTTTGATAATACTGTACTATGGAGAGCGAGGATAACTCATCACATTTACTTGGCACTCATATAAACTTTGAATTCTATTCTTTGTAAACAGTCAGCCCTGAACATGGTTAACACTGTCTGGCCGGAATTTTTTTTTTTTTGATGTTTGAAAACTTTGTGTGAAGCTTGTCTGGTATACAAATGTTAAGATGTTTTGGCAAAATGTACAACAATCTGCTGAAATGCTTGTCAGAAGGACAAGACAGAACCCTCTTCCATACACATAACACATACAGATGCAGGTTTAAACTCCAAAGCTGAATGGCATTGCAGGAAACTATAGTGTTCACACATGCACCCTTTCTATGATCCAAAAAAAAAACTGATTTTACACAGACATTGACATTCTGGTAAAACAGAGCAATCCAGGGATGAGAACAAATAACTGCTAGCACACCTGTACTGGTAAGTGTACAAGACAAAACATATTAAGAATAATGTTGTGATGAATGATATTAAAGGCTCCTGCCACTGCTAATTAAAACATGAGCAGCAGCAAATCAGTAACGCACCAGCCATATTTTTGGCTGAGGTTTAATATGCCTGTCTTTCAGTGCAGGACTACAGTAACTCTGTCAAAATTCAGCAGAACAGGTGTTTGTCCAATGCGGTTATTCCTCCGAAAGCCTGTTACCTGTATCTCTAGACAATTAAGTGATATAAGTTCAATATCAAAACAAGGCTTGTTAAATGAAGTTTGGTATGAGATTTTTAAAGAATAACATATTGCATCTTTAATAGCATATTTCAGTTATTTAAGTTAGATTGGTATAGCTTCATTCTCCAACATTTTAAAGGACTGAGTTTTACATGCAAGCTTTATTTTATAGATGAACAAAGAGAGAAGTCCGAGCTGTCAAAAACACCCTTCTACATGAATTATTTTTGTTTGATGCAGCTTTGAAGAAACACCATAGTCATATACAATTTTTATGCAGTACAAAAACGCAGACAATCAAAATATTCACACGTGGAAATTATGTATAGATTATGTATGTTATAAAGAGTTAATAAAATATATGGATGTGAGGACAAGCAAACCAATGGACAGTTAAAAAGATTACAAGCAACAGAAAAACAAACAGAACAAAACGTTTGCACATACTATAAGTTAGTTACAGGAGCAAGCAAACACTCAAGAA
>NC_056725.1:829247564-829342564 GCF_019279795.1 Protopterus annectens
TTTGCTCTTCCCAGAAGATTTGTTGGGCATTGCAATGAGCAGTTTTGTTATGGATGATACATGAGAGCTGTTCTAGGCTAAACTCTGGTTGTCTGACACACTGACACAAATACTAAGTTAAAACATCTCACAATTACATTTGCAGTGTAATGAATGCTTCAGGAATTCACTTTGTCTGTGGCATTAATGGACAAGGTTCCACAGACTTACACACAGTTAGTGACTAGTGGGAACGGAGTTGTAACAGGCACTGCTCAAATTCAGGAGTGACTAGTCTGGGAGTAAAATGGAGCACTGTATATGGATTACTGTAGATCATAAGTGTTTACTTTTTATTTCACAATAGGGTATACACAGCTTATTTTTATTAGAAAACTCAGACTAACTTCCTGCAACCAAAAATACTTTTTGTTAACTGGATAAACCAACCAGACATAATTGATTCTTTTCAGGCACAATATATGGCAATGTAGCTTATTCAGAGCCATACACTAGCCAAATGGACACTGTATGAATCAAACCTAGGACTACAAAAGGAATTTCATTAGCAGTTCATAATAGCCTTATGCATTTGCGCTAAACTGTCAGACTTTTATGTATCTTAAGGCAGATGTCATAAGCAATACTCACTGGGATGCAATTCCATGTAATAGTTCAGGATTAAAAAGAAATCATCATGATATACTGTGCATTAATTCAGACCTGTAGAATGCTGTCCTAGTATTTCTGTCAGCTAAACAGTGAGTCTCATGAATTTTAGTCTGAGCCATGCTAGGCACGTCCTTTCACATACCTTGCAGACAGGAGAAGACAAACTCAAATTAACTGCATACAGAGGAGTTCTATGAAAGATGTTTTTGGTGCAATAATGGTCAGTGAAGGATAATTCTGAATTAAAGTTTGGTGTGAGAAATGAATAATGTGCCACCACAAGGAAATAATCGGTCTCTCTTCAGTCACATTGGTCCCCTAACTAAGCTATGTACTCAAATGGGTTTAGTCTCATTTTTTGTAAATACATCTTTCTTTTTCAAGTATTGCATTTCTTATAGGTAGTATAATGGAAGTGTTAGTTTCTCTTCAAAAATTACTAGCCAAAATCTTTTCTTTAGGACTTGATCACTCATGACTCTTATGGTACCCTTTTTTTTGTGACCAGTATGTCTGAAAAAGGACCTTCCGGATTTAAAAAGTGCCAAAAGTGTGGGCACCAACTGCCCCTTACAGATGCCCATGTGTTATGTGGTTATTGCTTGGGCCCACAACATCTCCAAGAGGATTGTGTTACTTGTAAAAATTTCAATCCTAGATCAGTAGTTGACAGGAAGAACAAAGTGATTTTAAAGTTTTGCTTCTGTCTACCTTTGGCAAATCAATTTCTGGGGCTCAATCCCTCAAAACAAGAACTAAAGAGTCTCTGACTAAGTCTCTGAGACCCTCCACTTCCTCAACTTCATCTTTAAAGCCACTAAAGAAAAAGTCCAGATCAGATCTGAAATCTGTTAAGATCCACTCTCCTATGGATCTAACCAAGAAATTGATGAATCCAAGTTCTTCAGAGCTGACTAAAAAAATCAACAGATCCAAATTCTTTGGAGCCAAAGATTCTTTCTCAGACTAAATATTCTCCAACATTGGACTCAGTACCTTCCAGGGTTCTCTCACCTTTTTTGGAAAGATATCTTTCCAGGTCACCATCCCTTGCCTCATCTGATTCTTCTAGGAGTTTAACTGAGGAAGATGTGAACAGAATGATGAGGAGGTTCTTTTTGGTGCAGATACAGATGAGTGTTCTTCCAGCTCCTACCCCCCTCGGGTCTGGAAACCAGTCCATCTACCAAACCACCACTAATTGCTCCTTCTCTGATCTGTCCGATTGCCTCAGAGTCCCTGGATCTGAACCTTCCAGGTCTATCTGGCTCAGATCTGAAGATACCTTTATCTTTGGATCTGAAGCTTTCTCTGAGTGTACCAGCTCTGACATCTTCAGATCCAGATGACTCTCTGAGCCCAAGCTGCCTTGTTGGGTCCAAGGCACTGGAGTCGATTCCAAGGTTTTTGGAGCCATCTCTACCCCTGTGAGCTTCAGCATTGGATAGCTCGGCTCTGACTTCCTCCTCAGGGATATTGCTCATGGGGCAGAGGGAGCCTGCCTTGTCACAGCTGATGCCTTCCTTCTCTCTGGAAAGATCTGCCTTAGAGGTAGTGAAGAGGGTGTTCTCTACTCTGACAGGATGAATGGATTTAACCCTATTGGATCTCCAAACTGGTTCCGAACTGTCTCTGAACTTAGAGCCACATTATTCTACACCACAGGGACAGCCAGCTCAAGGTCCCAAGAACACCCGGCAGGGTTTTGCAGTCTCTTCCAACACTTCACTGGAACACCCCCACCAAGGAAGTCCCTAGGAAGTGCAAAAGGAGGCACTTAGACTATCCACAAGAGTCAATCACTGAGGATACTGATTTTGCTGAAGGAGAAGGGTCTCCATGATCACCTCCAGAAGATGTCTCATTTGGAGGCATCCATGAGATCCTTAAGCAAAGTGGTGGTTGGTCCTCCAGCAACCCTTCACCTGAGGAATCAGTATTTCTGGAGGCTTTTGGAGCTCACCTTGCTATCTCCTGGGTTAATCCACCCACTGATGAGCTCATTGATTTGGTCTCTAGGCGGGTGTGGAAGGAACCTGACTCAGCTGAGCCAATCCCTAAGAGACCAGATCAGATTCTGGCTCCACCTGTTGGGAAGGAATTCTAGAGTAAGGAGGTGCCTGTGGCTGCCATGGTCATGCTGGCAGCCACCAAGAAGGAACTTGCTGATCAGAGTTCCTCTGTCCATCCCCCTAATAGGGAGTCTAAGGTGATCTACAGATTTGGGAAGCATGTATATGTGTCAGCAACCCTTGCCCTTAGGTCGCCAAACTATTTTGCACATTTTACTGGACTACAAAGAGACATGATCAAGGAGCTGTCAAAATCCCTTTCTGGGACCATTTCTGATGAGGCTTAATTATCTGTGGCCTCTCAGTTGGCTACCCTCTAATCCATTTCAAATTCATCCATGAGACTTATCTCGCATGCAGCCAAAGGTGCCTCAAGGGCAGTGGGTTCAGGTATATCCATTAGGAGACACACTTGGATGCACTTATGTGATTTTACAGAGACTTTCAAGTCCTCATTCATCAATGCACCCTTTGACAGCAGTTCTTTGTTTGGCCCAAAAGTGAAGGACACACTCTACATGTGTGAAAAGGATGAAAAGACCCTCTCTGCAGTGAGTATACATATTTGACCTCTCAAAGATCCTTTTCTAGGAATCAATGAGGTGGGTGGAAAATGTAGTTCAGAAAGTCCCCAGGGTCCTTTCCAGGACACACATGGAGTTAGTTCCCCTAAGAGCAGAGGGGGGAACTCTAATAGACGACTATGCCCACACAGCAGGAGAGGACCGCAAAACCAGCTGTCCAGACATTCTTTCTCTGACAGACCCTATGAGGCATCCTGAAAAGAGGCCCAATTGTCCCCCCCCTCCTGAAGGCAATTTGGGGTCAATTATCCCTGCACCAGAGAGCCTGGCAAGATACTTGACTGCAGAGGATTATATCCAGAGGTTATGTTTTCCCTTTTCCCTTCCACCCCCAATTGCATGCAAAATTTCTGATGTTCCCCCCAGTCATAGGAAAGCAGTAGCACTAGAAATACAAAAGCTGCTAGAAAAAAAAAGTAATTAGTGCCAAAGAAAACAGGAAACTATACACCAATTTTGGATATCAGCACCCTGCACCCTGAACAAGTCAATTTGACATACAAAATTGTGGGTGGTCATGGTTCAGTCCATTCTACTCTTCCTGGGCAAAGATGACTGGATGCACTTGAAAGACTTTCAGGATGCATACTATCGCATAAAAATGAACAGAAAATCTAGATGGTATTTATGCTTCTGGCTGGCAGCTAGTCACTATCAGTTCAGAGCACTGCCATTTGGCCTCACCGTAGCCCCCAGGATGTTCACCAAATGTATGACTATGGTGACAGCTCACTTGAGACTGGAGGGATTCCAAGGGTGATTCCATATCTAGATGACTGGCTTATTACCACCTTGACCAGGCATCTACCAACAAGAGCAAGAGATCAGGTACTTCAGATTTGTTCTGATCTGAGAATGACCATAAATTACAACAAGTCTCAGTTACAACCAACTCAAACCTTAGAATTCATAGGAGCAGTCTTCAACACGATATCAGTGACAGCTTCTCTTCCTCTCTCAAGAGTGCAGGCTATCATATTCCAGGTCAGGAAAATCATTCATAGTACCAAAATTTCAGCCTGGTTGATTCTTCAGGCCTTGGGGTCAGTGTCAGCTGCCATAATTTTAGTTGCCCTAGCAAGATTTCATATGAGAATTCTTCAATGGATGCTAACAACACAATGGTAAACTCTTTAACAACAAATGTGGGTACAAATAAGAATCACTCAGGCATGCAGGAGATATCTCTGGTGGTGGATTAAGTCAGATCAGGTTCTACAAGGCTGTCCTTTCATTCTCCCCTCAACCCAAGGCCATAGTGATCATGGACACTTCCCAGACTGGGTGAGGGAGCACTTCCTGGAAAAAAACAGTTCAAGGCTCTTGGTTCCCCAAAGAGGCCAATTTGCATATTGGTGTTCTAGAGATGACAGCAGTGCTCTTAGTGTTGCAGGCCTCCCAGGATGCTCTCCTTGCAGGGACAATTGCAATTCAAACGCTATGTCAATAGTTTGGTACCTCAACAAACAAGCAGGAACCAGATCTTACCCCTTGTGACAAGAAACTCTCAGAGTGTGGCAATGGGTGATCTTATCCAACTGCTTTCTCATAGCAGTGCACATTCTAGGGAAGTCGAATGTGATAGCAGACAAATTGAGCAGGTCCATTCTTCTACTCACAAGTGATCTCTCAACATGAAAGTGATAGAAATGATTTTCCATCATGAGGGCCAGCCTTGCTGCAAACTTTTTGCTTCTCCCCTAAACAACAAATGCAGCATCTACTTTGCACTAATCCCCCCCCCAAGAAATCAGTGAGGGATGCTCTACTTCATGATCGCCCCCCTCCAATTCCCCTAATTCTAAATTTCCTGCAGAAAGCTGCCAGGTTGAAGAGCAAATTCATCCTCATTGCACCTTACTGGCCTTAACAGATTTAGTTCCCCTTCCTATGGCCTCATCTACTTTACCAACTTTGGATTCTGAATCCAGTTCCAGACCTCCTGTCTCACCCAATAGGTATGATTCATCCAGACATCTTAAACCTCAAGCTAACAGCATGGTTTCTCCAGTTCTGTTAATAGCCAGACAACTGATGCTCTCTGCCCTCCATCTGTCATATTCTTTTATCTTCCCATAATCTCTCTACAAGAAACAAGTAAATGGATAAGGTTCATTTGCTGGGCACAACAAAACCACATTGATCACTTCTCAGCTCCTGTATATAGCATACTTGAAGTTTTAGCAGCAATTTTTAATGAAGAAGTTAGTGCCTCAACAAATAAAGTTCAGTTAGCAGCAATCTCTAACTTTCATATTGCTTTATGAATTCTTCTGTGGCATCTTCTAAACTTTGCAAAGCATTTTTGAGAGACACACTCCTGCTGAGACCCCCCCCCCCATTTAAGGATCCTACTCCACCATGGGATTTGAACTTGGTACTGGAAGTTTTAATTAATTCTCCCTTTGAACCAGCAGCTGAATGCAATCTTAAGTTTCTGACCTGGAAAATGATCTTTCTAGTGGCCATTTCCACTGCTAGAAGAATTTCAGAACTTCAGGCGTTGTCATCTAAACCTCCATACCTGATACTTGATAGAGTCATATTATGTACCAATGCATCTTTCCTTCCTAAGGTGGTATCAGAATCCAATATCAATCAATCCATTAATTTGTTGTTTGGTGTTCACAGATAATTATGTTTTTTATTTACAGAGAACAAAAGAAATAAGGAAGACAGATCAATTATTTGTGTCCATTGCAGATTTTAAATTGAACAAACCAGTTGCAAAGGTAACATTAGCCAGAAGGCTAAAGGATTGCATATCATTTATCTATAACAAGTTGGGTCTAACCTTAACAAAACCTCTAAGAGCCCACTCAACTATGTCCATGGCAACTTCTTCAGTGTTTTTGTCTAGAGCTTCCATGGACGATATATGTGCGACTGCAACTTGGGAAAACACTCGTGCCTTTATCACTCGTTACAAACAGGATCTAGTCTTGATGGAAAGAGCAGCCTTTGGCTCAAATGTGCTCAGGAATATCCTTCCTTAGAGTCCACCAAGGATTTTAGGTAGCTGGGGACTCTATTCCAACAGTTGAGAAGAAAATGAAAATTGACAACATTAGATAAAAAAAAGTTATGTACTTACCATAACGTTTCACTTGAGTTGTCCATTTTCATTCTTCCTCAACTTCCCACCCACCAACCTCCATTCTTTTTCATTATGAACTTCTGGAAGAACGGGAGACGATAAGGGCAGCACTGTCCTTAATATTGAGCTCCAGGTATGGCCTTTCTATCAGGAAAGTTATAGTATTGCTTTCTACATTTTGTAAAACAGCAAACAAGATCTGAAGTATGTTAGAGGTTGGTGCATTATGAGTAAGGGAGGAGTTCAAGAGCTTTTTGGTGTCCACAAGCTTTAGTAATGGCTGAGTTGGATTCGAAGATTGGATCCAAACTGAACAGTTGAGGAAGAATGAAAATGGACAACACAGATGGAATGTTCTAGTAAGTACATAACTGTTTTTTTTCTTGTTTTTGAAGGTTTGAAATTATATTGCTTTTTGTTCTACCAATTATCCCTAAAGTGGGGTGAAAGATAACAGAAGAGTATGGTAACTGCAGTAATGTAATGGAGTAGTCTTATGGAATGTTTGAAGAGCACCTTGTCTAAGTAATTATTTCCCATCCTGCTATAAAATGTTGAAAGCTAACTCCCAGGGGTATTGAGGAAGGGGAAATGGGTGGATCGATTCTGTGACCACCTACATCTCCATTGCAGTTGCTACTTTCCTTTGTATGCTAAAGAGAAAGGAATGCATATTGTCTGTTTGTTTGTCTGTTTTTGTTGTTGTTTTTTTGTTTTTTTTTATAGCTGTAGTTTATTTTCTGTAAGTATTGTGGGGTGGGTCTATAAATCACATCTCTCAACTTCTTTGCAAAGGAATTCTGGACAAAGTCAAAAACAATAGAGGAGCAATGGCAAAATCCGGGATAGATTTTAAATACCGCTCTTATAAACTTAGAAAGTCATTAGAATAACAGACTTTGCATTAGCAAGTATGTTCTGAATGATATGAGGTCTAAATCTCAAATGTCTGTTATTATTTATAGACTGCACTCCTGAATGATATACAAGAAAAGCACACATTTTACAAGGAACAGACCACAACTCTGAGGTAAAATCTGGACATTTTGTAAAATTCGGACAGTGGAGAGGTATGGCATGATTTGTTCTGCAGCTGACCCAGTCTTCCTCCCTTCTGCATGTCTTCAAGTGTATCAGCAGCAGGTTTGTCAAACAAAGTAACTTTTCATACAGGGGGCTTTAGTATCCTAAGGCGGCAGCAATATCTTCAGTGTTACATCAGAGATAGATCGCCAGAGGATACATTTACAGTATAATAACTACATTTAAATGTATACATCTCTTTTGTCACATGCTATTCTGAGTGTTCCAGTTTATGCTATTCTGAGTGTTCCAGTTTATCTCTGGTTTCTCCACTGGGTAGGCCCTGAAGAATTTTGCTGCAGTTTGAAAGTGATCATATAAGCAGGGTAACGAAGAGCACTAAAAGACACATTACATCATGTATACATTTTTTGCTATATCTGTCAAAAACCTCTGGAGCCCTATCAAAAGGCAAAAAAATTAAAGGTATAGTTCTCTACTGCTATACAGAAAAAAATAACTCTTCCAGGAGCAACATCAGCATTCAAAATTATTTGTAAGACTGTTTGGTAAGCAAGGGTGTGTCCTGCTAACTGTGCCCTCGGCTGTGAAACTTCTGTAGACACATTTAATTTACATATACAGTACAGTATATTCCTGTTTTTTTTCTGTCCTTGATTTACCTCTGCTCATAATAATTCAGCAGTTCTGATTTATCCTGCTTCTTAGGGATAGGAACAAGGCATCATTAGGTGGTGGTTGTTTTTTCTTTTCTTTCCTTTGCTACCTAAATTTATGTATGAATATGATAACCACAGAAGCTGTTACTTGTTAGTCATTGAACTGGGCAGACAAACCAAATACATATTAAACTGCTGTGCTTTCACATTTAACCTGCATATTTTAAGTGCAAGTTGACATATCTAGTGTATTTCTCTGAAGCAAATGTGCTTCATTGTAATTCTGAAACAGACATTGAAACACTAATCTTGTGAGACAGTTCAGCATAGCTCAGTTAGCAAACTGGGAGTGACAGTTGTTTTCATTTGCATAGCTGCATTTTCAAACTATTGTTAATATATATGCTACAGAGTCACAATTATTTTGACCTACATCAGTCACTTCTCAAGTATATTTCCTTAATAAAATTGCCTGTAATTATGAAATAAGCTATTGGAGTACTAATTCTGTAAAACAGTTCAGTGGATCTCAAACAATTTGAGAAAAAAGTTGTTTCCAGTTACATAACTCTTAATTCCTTTTTTATACGTTTTGTAGCCTGTAACAACGTCCATGCATTTCCATGCATTTCAGCCGATGACTTCCTTCAAAGTAAATCTTTAGTCAGTCTGTGTATCTTACAGTGATATGAATGCTACATTGCCCACCTATTACCTTACTTGCAAGGCCTGGTCTGTTTTTCAAAGAAATATGAAATTATTAGCATATAAGCCACAATATGAGATGAATTTATGAGAAAGGCCCGACTCGTATTAAAAAAAGCTGAGGCACTGTCCAAACTGCGTTACACCCTGCAGTTGTGATTGCTAAATGATAAAAAGCACTTGGCTCTAGAGATATTCACCTTACTCCATCTACTGGTATGAAAATATAGAACATAATGTACCTTGACAGTCCACACATATTAAAGCAATTGTTCACATCTTAAATTTTTGGCAACCTACTATCTAAAATTATTACTTGCATGAATGCAGTACATGGCACATTAGCATTAACTAGGCAGCTCTCTGGAATTGTTTGGTAAGCTGACAAGGCCCTTGGAAACTGCCTAAAAAAAAGAAATAAAGGTAAACATATGAGCTTTTTCCTTTATTTTTAAGTACCATGGTACTCTTTTACATACTGCCACTCACAAATGGGGCCCTAAACCTTCACCAACCCCATACATAATCACATTTATATCAATTGTTTATATAATCCCACAAATGTGCTACTTCATCCAGCATTACAACAGAAAATTTAAAGTAACCCCAGTATCACAACTACCAGTTGTTGCTATAAACCACAGTGGTGCAGCTGTTAGCATTCTTACCTCCCAGCAAGAGGTTCTCCAGTTCAATTCTTGGCTGGGGTGCCTTCTGTAAGGAGTCTGCATGTCCTCCCTGCAATTGCATGGGTTTCCTCTGGGTGCTCTGGTTTCCTCCCACATTCCAAAAGACATGCATCTGGAGATTTTCTCCCCAAGTCTCCACTAAAGATGAGCTCTGTCCCAGTCAGACTTTCCTGGTAAACAAATGTTAAATAAAATAAAAAAATAACCACATATAAACAAAATAGCATCCATTATGGGCTATGTCTCAGAGATGCATTTAATCAGATCTACAGTAGCAAACCATGCCCATGCACTACCAGTGTCATAAACGAAGCCTATGCACTGCTGATCTCCTGTAGAACATACATTATTGACAGGCAAGCATATCTACAACCACCCATTAATAAATGAAATGTAATAATTTACTTGCATAACAGCTCTGTACTGATACCCTCAGACATAAAAGTAGTACTGCAACACTCAAGGCAATATTTATCTTTATGACTATGAAAATATTCTGAGCAGTCTGAGAGCATATGGGGAGGGGGCTACACCCAAACCTGTGGTGCTACTTTGAGATATTGCCTCCATCATGTATCCACTCATAAATCCACTTGAAACTTGCAGTCATACTCTTTCTAACATCACTACAACCAGCAGTATCCTGTAAACGTCAGCTACAGACTGAACCCCAAAGACTGCCAATAACCTCAAACATTTCCTTTCAAAATACCTATAACAGTTCAACTAATTAAATGGGTCATTACACAGCACTGCAGAAAAAAGGCTTATCATCTGTCATCTACTGCTACTGCTGATGCTACTACTACTACTATTACTACTACTATCACAACTACTGCTTCTAGTAATACTACTTTTACTATTAATATCATAGGTCCATAAGTGTATACTAGGCTAATAACCTCTAGGGCCTAATATTATTACTACTACTACCACTACTATTGCTACTACTAGCACTACTACTACTATCACTACTATTGCTGCTAGTAATACTACTATCACTACTACTATTATTATTACTACCAGTACAATGGCTAACTACTACTATTATCACTATTACTATCGTTATTACTACTAACACTACTGCTACTACAACTACTGTTACTACTATTATCACTACTACTACCACTACTATTACTACTGTTACTACTACCACTACTATTGATACTACTACCACTACTACCACTGCTACTATTATTACTACTACAACCATCACTACCACTACTAATACTATCATCAGTACCACTCCTACTATTACTACTACTACTATTACTACTACTGCTTCTATTAATACTATTACTACTACTAACATAGGTTCATAGGTGTATACTAGGCTAATGACCACTATGGCCTACTACTATTACTACTGTTACTAGCACTACTACCACTACTACCACTACTATTAATACTATTAGTACTACTACTAATACCATTACTACCACTACTACTATTGCTGCTACTATCACTATTACTACTGCTACTACTACTGCTAATCCTGTTCTGTGGAGATATAACAGCCCAAATAAGAATCAATCACATAGTTGCCATATCTTGCACACATAACACCCACTGCTCTCCCAAAAAGTAAGTCAAAGATGTTGTAGCAATAGAAGTATATATATAACTACTCTGTGTTTAACTGGAAGTAAGTATAATGTAAGGTAAACAAATGGAGCTTTTCTTCCCGGGCCACGGCTGAAAATGAGTATTGCCCAGTCTGACTTTCCTGGTCAAGAAAGATAAATAAATAAATAAATAAAATAAGTAGTATAACTGATATCCTTTTCCAAGTAGCACTTATCCAATTTTAATGTCATCGGTGAGTCTTAGCTTAAAATAACACCCCAAATCTATCCCATTTTTTCCTGGGTTCTGATTCTTTTCTAATCCAAAACTGGACAAAATAATCCATGGAGATAGTCTCATGCTGTATCAAACTAGCTTGCAAGTTAACCTTCTTGCCCAATCAGATTCTAACAATGACCACAGCCTGGATTATATAATTGCTGAGAAAGCAGATAATAAATCCACAGAAACTGCATTATCACACATCTACCTCCAAGTACGAAATCTTTACTCTTGTCTATATATCTGGTTAAGTTTCATGTATAGACACTAACAGATTGTTATGCTAGCTATCTGTCAACAGTTTGTGAAGGTTCAAATCTGTCTGATTTTACTGTTGCATACCTTTGAGTATTTTTTCATAATAAACTGAATGACTTGTTCCTGTGGATGACATCTCAGTCTGTGTTTTATTAGAGATATAGCATGTTATTCACGATAGTTTTATTGCCTGATAAACTTGGAGTTACATTTTAGAGCATTAGCCAGGAGCCAGAAATTTTCAAGCAGTATTCAAATCCAAGTCTTCAAACACAGTATTATTCCTTAAGGTTTCTTAGCTATACCTAGCACAGAAACAGATAAAATTCTGTGAGGCTGCAGCTGGAAACCTGTACTTCTGAGACATACAGTTGCAGGGTGTATTGCATTGTGTGTGTGTGTGTGTGTGTGTGTGTGTGTGTGTGTGTGTGTGTGTGTGTGTGTGTGTGTGTGTGTGTGTGTATCAGGAACTTAATGCATGGTTTTACTGGGTCAGTTTCCTAGTACTGGAGCTGCATACTCGAACACTAATAAGCATTTGGCTCATGTTCCTATCAGCACTCGACATTGGGTCTGCTACCCATATAAGCAGTTGATATCGGGCTGCTACCAGTAAGTTGGAGATAACAAGAAACTACTGTGTCATTCCACGCAAGTTAGGATAAGAGTTACTGCCCTGGAAGTACCAGATATTGGGTCATTCCATATAAATTACGGATAAGAGCTACAATTCAGTAAGAAACAAATATCGATAAGGTTTGTGCTACTATACCTTGCAATCAGCTGTTGTTTTCCTAAGTTGCTCTGTCTGAGCAGTAGGGGAAGTAGGAAATAATTGAAATGGGATACAGCGGAGTATTTATGCATCATTATTTGTAATTAAATCAGTGGAATGTTTCTTCTTTTGTTATATCACTTGGGTGGGCTGTTGGAAGATTTTTTGTTCCCTCTACATACTTCTCAATCTATTATTCAAATGACAAATTCACCACCGTAACAGGAACAGGCAAGCAAAAACTGAGGGTAATACTACTCAATGCTAGAAGTCTAAATCTCAAAATGCACTCACTTGAGGCACTCCTTAAAATGGAGAACATCGATATCTGTGCAGTGACTGAGACCTGGTTCAAGGCTCGAGGGAGCATCCTGCACTACCAGGCTATAACTCATACCACACTTTTCGGTCATGTAACCTGGACCGGAACACCAAAGGTGGAGGTGTGTCCATATTCATTAAGGATATCCACACCTCCAGGCCAGTTGCTCAGCATAATACATCCAAGGTTATCCAAGTGCAACTAACTCTGGACAAAACTGCAATCCAAATTGTAGCTTGCTACAGATCCCCCACCATGCCCCAGGGTTCCCACTCCTCTTTTCTTGATGTACTGGAAAATATTAGGGTTCAACCAAACAACCTAATAATGGGCGATTTCAACTACCCCACCATTAACTGGGAAATTTACTCATGTACCAACTCCTTCAAACAACGCTTTCTGGAATTCATAAACTCCAATGCCCTGGATCAACTTATCCACACCTCCACCAGGGGCAAGAATATCCTAGACCTAGTCATTACCAACATGAGTGACCGGTGTTCCACAACTGAAGTCAAGTCCTCGTTGGTCCAGTTTGACCATAAGCTAATCACCCTTGATATCCACATCCTGCCCCCACCCTCCATTAAGGAAACCACGGTAAAAAATTTCTCTAAAGCCAACTTCATGCTTCTTAAGACAGAAGTGGTGAACTTCATGACACCCATGCAGATGGACAATACAGTTACGACTGCTGAATCCTACACAAATGCACTCTATAAGCGCTTACATGAGTACATGGATCGTACAATCCCAAACAGAACCAAGACACTATCCTCCAAAAAAAAGGAAGCCAATCTGGTAGTCCCCTGCCATAAACAAACTGTCCAACAGAAGGAAGAAATTGTTGCAAAAGAGAGTAAAATCCCATGAGTGGAGGAGCTCCCTGGTCAGCCTCAGTAAGAAACTGAGATCCCTTATAAGATCCTCCAAAGCTAGCTACGAAAACAAAATCACCACTGATTCTAAGGACAACCACAAAGCATTCTATAGCTATGTCAAGAATCTCAATGGCAACACCCAGATCTGCTCTGAGTTACAGCACAACAGCAAGAAAATTACAGAACCAACTGATATTGCCAACATCCCAGCAGATAGGTTCAGTGCTAACTTTAACACCCCTTCACCCCCTAAAGGGCCCATATCTATACAGAAAGAATGTAGAGTCCCTGTAATCACAACTACGTAGGTAAAAGCTGCGCTCTCTAAAGCCAAAAACACAGCATCCATGGGACCGGACAACATCCCAGGCTGCATTTTACACGAACTTCAGAGCGAACTGGCTCCCCACCTAAGCACCATGTTCAATCATAGCCTCACATCAGGCTTTGTGCCCACTGAATGGTGTACAACAACAGTTATCTCACTCCACAAAGGGAGAGCCACCACTGATCCCGGGAACTATCGCCCTATTAGCCTGATGAGCCTGGTCTGCAAGGCCATGGAACGTATCATTATGGAACTCATAAACAAAGACATTGGTAACCTCCAAACTCTGGATCCCACCCAGTTTGGGTTTGTGAAAGGCAAATCATGCCTCCTGAACCTGATCAACTTCTTTGAGGCAGTCACCAAAGCCGTAGATGAGGGTAAGGTGGTTCACACACCCTATCTTAACCTTGGCAAGGCTTTCAACACCATCCCCCATTCTGGAATTATAGCTAAAATCACAAAACTAGGTATAAATCCCTACATCACAAGATGGGTTGCCAACTGGCTCACTGACAGAACCCACACTGTAAAAGTTGCACACTCCAAATCTGACCTCAAACCAGTGACAAGTGGAGTACCACAGGGTTCAGTCCTGGGACCTCTCCTGTTTGGTATCTACTTCTCTGAAGTACAGGCTAACACAGAAGGCCTCTGGCTAATGAAGTTCGCAGATGACTGCAAACTAGGAGCCATAGTCGAGTCCCCAAATGATGTGGAAATCCTACAGAAGGGCCTCGCTGAGACAGATGCCTGGTGTCAGAGCCATGGCCTCAAGTTCAATGACAAAAAGTGCATTGTCATCCCCTTTGGTAAAAACTCTGTACCCATGAACTACTACATAGACATCAGTCTACTTAACACCAAATGTGTGATAAGAGACCTTGGGACCCAGGTAGACAGTAGTCTGTCCTTTGATAGTCACATCACCACAGTAGTCAGGAAGTCCTTCTACGTGGCACCCCTCATCATAAAAGGGTTCTCATCCAGGAAAAAATAGGTCATTGTTCCCCTCTATTCGACACTCATTAGACCCATTATAGAGTACAACGTCCCTTTTGGAATGTACCTCACAAGACATCTGCAGCAGCTGGAAAGGCCACAAAAGTACCTCACAAAGAGGATTACTGGCCTCAAATAGATGCCCTATACTGACCATCTCAAAAAACTCCAGCTTTACTCCGTGGCATATCGGCTACTCCGAGGTGATCTCTGCCTAACATATAAAGCTATGTCAAACCTAGAGCTGTTGGACATGCTACACCTAAAGAAATCCCAATCCCTCCAAGCTACACACTCTAGGGACCTAAACCTTGCCACCACAATAAACAGGACATGCTGGAGGGATAGATTCCTGTCCCAGAGACTTCCCATACTCTGGAACATGCTACCCATCTATGTCAAGCAAAGTTCTTCATTAGCACTCTTCAAGAAAAATATTGATGAGTGGATGGGAAACAGGAAATACACCCGGGGATCACTTCTGTGTCTCTGCTCGATAGTGACACAGGAAAATAACTTTCTTGGGTGGTGTAAGCCAGGGAACTTTGTTTGCTAGGCTTACGTAGGCCCTCGGGCCGATAGCCTAGTACCTACCTATGAACCAATTAACAGAAGAATTCTAGATAAAGCCAAAAAGAAATACAGACCTTGACAAAGTGTGTGTGTGTGTGGGGGGGGGGCATATTTTAAATATTCCTCTTGTAAACATAGAAAGTTGATAAAAATAACAGGATTGGAATTAATATGCATTTTCTGAAGGACATGAAGACTGAAACTCAAATGTCTGTCATAATTTAATGATTTCAGTCCTCAATAATTTACAGGAAAGGCACACTTTTTATGAGGAACAGACCAAAAACATGTGAGAGAGTGTGTGTGTGTGTGTGTGTGTGTGTGTGTGTGTGTGTGTGTGTGTGTGTGTGTGTGTGTGTGTGTGTATGTGTATGAAAATTTATTAGTACAGATAGGATTACTTTTATTTTATCACAGGCAGCCAACAGGAGTGTTTCCACTGAGAATGAGATTATCTGTAGGACATTCCACAGAGGAAAAACAATACAACTACTGTCATTTGATCATAGTTAAATGAAAGTTAATCTGGACTACTGTCACTAGTAGTAGTAGTGTGTGTGTGTGTGTGTGTGTGTGTGTGTGTGTGTGTGTGTGTGTGTGTGTGTGTGTGTGTGTGTGTGCCTGTGTGAGAGTGTGCGTGTGAGAGTTTGTATGTGTGTGTGTGTGTGTGTGTGTGTGTGTGTGTGTGTGTGTGTGTATGTATTTATATTTGAGTATTTTTTTATAATAAAACATTACTATTTGCGGAATTCTGGACAGTTAAGAGGTATGTACCTCAGTGAGGAGACTTTTTTTCATTTTACCTAGGACTATGAGTTACTGAAAGAATTGCACTTCTTGTATAAGGAATTCTTGAAGATTTGAACACTGAAATAATTAAAAAACACATTACAAATGGAATGTCTTACTGATTATTTGTTAAATGAGCTACATATTCTAGGAACAGGAGGGAAACTAATATAATTGTTAACAAGTATTTGAAATTTAGAATTTATGATTCTGGCAATTTTACAGGGTAAGAGTTGATGTATCTTTTTTAATGAATGTGCCACTGAAGATAAAATCCAAACAACAAAGGTGGCAAATATTGCCCAGATAAAAAAAAATGTTTTTTACTTCTGTCAAGCAATGGTATTACAAAGACAGAACTGGATGAAAATGTTTACTCAGTAGGGAAACAAAATTAACAAATTACTTTTAAACAGAATATAGTATACACAGCAGATATTTGCTGATAAAGAATTAATGGCAAATTATAGATATTGGAATGAAATTAGGACATGTAGAATACAATAAATGTCAAGCATTAAACTATGCGGATCAAAAATATGAACAGAAATCAGGTGAATCAGAAAAATGAACTTGATTACAAAGCCAAGAGAAGAATAAAATTAAATAATATGTTTATAGAAAATGTTTACCAGAGAAGTTTCCCAGACACAACTCAGATGCCAAAGTCAGGGAAGGATCATGGGAAGATGAAGGAATATTAATTGCATTTAAATTACCAGATTTGGCTATAAAAGATAAGGAAAAAAAAAAGAAGTTTGGTTAAAGAACAGGTTATAATTATAATAACAATTTAAATTTACAATGTTGTCTGAAGAAGTCGCCAACAAAAGAACATGAATTAGATTTTGAGGTACCAACAATACATTTCATTCAGGCTTTTTAGCACTTTTAAGCAATTTTTATACATGATAAACCACCTTGTCACATCTTTCAAAACTGGCAAACTTGGGGGGGGGACTATATCAGAAGAAATACAGCAAACATACAGAACAAAAACAAATAAACAAACTGGCAACACTTAGAAAATTAAAGAATGAATTTTAGACTCTGAGGTAAATAAATGTAAGATGGTACATTTAGGAATGCAGGAGCTGACAAAAAAATTCAAGTGGATTAGGAAGACTAGAACCAAGGAATTCTTCATCCAGACATACATCGCAAAACTGGGGCAGCTTAAGACAGATTATGGAATAAACAACACTGACTGATATAAATGGAATACTTATAACTATTCTGGGTGAAAATTGTCTTTCTTCATGCAGAAATGAGAGGTGAACAACTGAATGCTTCATATCAACTCACATAGAAATAGAGGAGATGTGTAATGCTTTATTAAAATTAAAATGAACTCCTATACTACATTGAGCAAAAGTATATGACATTATTTTGTAAAAAGAGGGGGTACCAGCAACGTATTTTATCCAGGGTTTTTTAGTGCTGTTAACCAATTTTTTTATATGATAGATGTGGTTAAATCACATTATCAAATATATGCGAAAAAAGGCAGCAATGTGTTAAGAAAAATTAAATACATTTAATGACTGGTGGCAAAAGGAGAACAGAATGGTGCAAACGCAATACTAGGAAAGGCATCACTGGTATTAAATATCAAGGTTGGTAAAATAAATTGTTTTCATTGTCAAGACTATGTCATTCTCCTTCACACTACATGTCTAAAGGTGTGTAGTTATGGAATGGGAAGGAAGACGTTTAAGAATAGCTTTTACAGGAGACCTATGAGTAGGTTTGGTTTAAATGAGATGCTGGACAAATTAGAAAAAATGTTAATGAAGAAAATAGAAACAAAGTGTTGTCCCTACTTATCCTGTGTGAGTTGAAGTGTTAATGATTCAGTAGTGCATGGAAATGCTTCTCCATCAAATAAGACATGATCAGTATTATTAGGTATGTTAACTCGTCTGAGTATTATAAATTATGATAAAGATGGTATGCCAAACATGCTGATCAAAATATAGCATCAGTGGATGGTGACCTTTTTGTATAAGGAAGTCACTATTTCCCTGATTGAACAACCTATGGATCTTGACAAATTTGCATATTTCTGCAGATTCAAGAAATAAGTTGGGGGGAACGTGGCCAAGATGAGCACTGAGTAACTTTCTCTCTGTTCTGCCTTTACAAAATATTTGTGACAGGATTTTTTGAATTTATCTATCCTAATTTTTTTTTTTTACATATTTGGAATCTACTAATCATCCTTTGGGATAGTATATAAACATTTTTGCAACTTTTTTATTTTTTCCTGTCAAAAAGTACTAGAGAAAATATTTTGACTTCAGACTACAGAATGAGCTACTCCAAATCTACACTTCAAGAAACAACTATTAAGAAGGAACTTCAGTCACTATTACCTAATATTCAAGAACTGACAGCAAACATCGATAGAATGGGTAAAACTGGATAACTTCAAAGAAAAATGTTCCCAGCAAATGGAAATGTTACACGAAGATCTTAAGCAACAAAAGAGATAGATTACTGGTATAGAGACTTAACTAAATTATATGGACACTAGAATTCAAGAAGATGAGCATAATATAGACTTCCTCTTAAAACAAAATACTCTTTTACAAACTAAAATTGATGATCTAGAGAATAGATCAAGAAGAAATAATATTACACTTTTTGGTTTGCCTGATAATGTTGAAGAAGGTAATATGGAAAAATTCTTAACTTCTTGGCTCCCTGATGTACTACAGCTTCCTGAAGCTCTCTCATATGGGATAGAAAGAGCACACAGGTCCATTGCTACTGCAAAACAGTTAAATCCAATTCTACTAAATCTGTTATAGTGAAGTTTCTATTATCTCATGACAAGGAGATAGTGTTAAAGACTGTGTGGGCTAAATCTCCTATTAAATATGAAGAAAATATCATACGCTTTGTACTATATGACCTCTTGGAATTACAACAGTCATATACAGACATTCCTACACACTTTATTTATATAGCACAGTGTGGGTAACAGTGCTTAATATGACAGTACTATTAAGTGATTGCAAATCTACATTACCATATGATACCAGAGTAAACACACGCAGTCCACCAGTTAGACCTTTATTGTCGGGCTATTATGCTTTTATTTACATACAACCTATATGAGACTCTTCCTGCCCTATTCTCTGGTGTATGCACTACATGCCTTAAACAATACAGGTTTTATACAGGCAATTAACTTACTACTACTTTTAGTTTATATCCTATGACAGTACATGTAAGAGTATTACTAACCTGCCTTGCATCACAACCGCTCCAATCTACATCCATGGGCCTCCTGGTTTATAGCCCTCTCACTTGCCGCTGTGAAAGACATGAGGAATATTTAGCCATGCCTATCCATAATATACATAAGCTGCCAATTATTAAACAGGTAGTGGACTGATACTTACACATGGCTGGGACTTCCCCTGTCCTCCAAGCCTCTTGGATCCACTGATCCAAGAGATCCCCCTTTCACCGCTTCAGGTCGGCAATAATTGACACTTACAAAGATAACAAAGGGATGTTATCTTCAGTTGTTATAGAACTTAATAAGAAAATGTTGACTTTAATAAATATATATTGGATTCCTGGCACTGGATTTACAACAGTGAAACAACATATAGAACATATAGAACATATAGTTCAGTTTTCTAAGGGTAGTATTATTCTTGCTGGGGATTTTAATTGTATTTCTGACATAAAAGACTCTAGTACCAATGGTAAAAGGAAAATTCCAGCTATAGCTAAATTATTGAATAACTTTTCAGATTCATACATGATGAAGGATATTAATAACATTACAGATGCTAAGTCACTGATCTATACATTTTACTCACATAGACATTATTCATACTCAAGAATAGATAGGGCATTAATTTCTAATAACTGATTTCTTATTAAACTCAAAAGTGATTTCATGTCTCCTTTCATACCATAATTCCATAACATTTGATTTCATACTAAACTCCACATTTAATGTTCAAATTAAGAGGACACCAGCGTACTTAATTAAACAAAAAGACTTCATTGATTTCTTTACTACAGAAGTACAAAATTTTATTGAACTTAATAACACACAGGGAACTTCTGAAGTATACATTTGGGATGCTCTAAAAGCTTACCTATATGATAAAATTATTGATTGATATAAAAAGAAAATAATTTCATGGGATAAAGAACTTCAAGATATACAAACAAAGTTAGATGCTTTAAGACTTGATGCTTCAAAAAACCCAGATAAGAAAGATGAATGAAACAAATACTTTAAACAATGAATATATGGAAATTTTAAAGTCACGATTAATCTTGAAAAATATAAACTTGTAACTTTTTCTATAAATCCTAGATCTATGAATATACTAGCTAACAAGACTAAAATATTAAATACACTTAATCATATTAAATAAATCTATTCTTAAAAAATGGTATCTGATTTACCAAATATATTGAGTTTAGAGAATTTTTTTTAAATTAAACCAACCCAATGATATGATTAATAGTACAAAAGATATTCAATCTTTTATAAATAATAATATAAAGAACAGACTATCAGAAACACAAATAAAATTAATAGATAAACAAATATCTTTTAAAGACGTAAAAGATCAAATCACTAAACTTAAGCAAAATAAAGCTCCTGGTAATGATGGTATCATTTCTGAAATTTACAAGGTTTTGCCTGCCAAAGCTTTAACTTTGCTACACACAGTATTCAATATAGCTCAAAATAATAACATTATACCCCCCTTGGAAGTATAGATTTATTTTTCCCATACTAAAGTCTGATAAAAAACGTGAAAAATGTGCTTCATATAGGCCCATTTCATTATTAAACACAGACTATAAAATGTTCCTGTCTATTTATGCTGATAGACTCAAAAATGTTTTACTATCCCTAGTAGACATAGATCAAACAGGTTTTATAATTAATAGATCTTCTTATGATAACATCAAAAGAACAATAACTTTAATTGAATCAGTAAAAGCCTTAAAGAATAATTTGACTCTTGTTAGTTTAGATATTAACTGTGCCTTCAACTCAGTTAATTGGGTCTGTCTTTTTATCTTACTGAAGGAGTTAAGCTTTTCTAATAGTTTTATTAATCTTATAACCCAATTATATAATGAAAGTCAAGCATACATAAAAACAGGTGCAAATATATCCCAGAACATACCCATTGTAAAAGGAACTAGGCAAGGTTGCCCTTTATCTCCTCTTTTATTCACATTAATTATGGAACCTTTGGCTAACTTAATAAGGGATAACAATAATATACAAGGTTATAGATTAAACCTTAATGAAACATCAAAAATCCAAATGTTTGCTGATGATGTATTAATCACTCTTGGTGGTACTAACCCCACCTTACAAGAATTGTTTAAAAACATGGATATATTTCAGAAATGTTCTGGTCTTAACTTTAATAACTCTAAAACTCAACTTCTCCTATTGGTTCCAAAAGTTATAATATACAAGATCAATATAAAAATATATATCTCAATCTCAACAAATATTTAGGTATAAGTATAGCAACTTAAATTAAAGACATGTTACACCTAAATTATAGTAAAAGTATAAAAATCACAGAGACTCATAAGTAAATGGAACAAGATTTTATTTGCAATGGATGAAAAACTTTCCATTATAAAGATGATTTTGCTTCCAAAGATCTTATACACAATACAATCTATTTCTATTCCCGCTACAGGCTCTTTTATTAAAAAATTTAACACATTGATTAAAAACTTTTTGTGGCATCCGATAAAGCCTAGAATTGCATTGTCCTATCATATGTATAGCTGGGAAAATGGAGGTATATGTTTACCAAATCTAGAACTTTATTCAGTCTCATCAGTTATTAAAACAATTGTTTATCTTATAGATGGAGAGTATTTTGCAAAATGGAAATAAATTATGTTAAATTTATCCCAAAATACCAAAAATAAAGATAATAATCATCTATCACAGTTAATAAATAATTAATTTATATGGAATTTGAGAGAGTATTTTTTCAATTATTCCACTCAAATATTTAAATCTATTTATGTAACTTTAATTCTAAAGGCCTTTAAAAACTATATATTTAGGTTTAGAATCTTTGAGAACTGGTTGTTCCTCATCTTTGCTATTGCCTATACAAAAGGGATAATTCTCTCTGCAGATCATTCTAAAATGTTGCTATTTAAACAAAAACAATTAATGTTTTGGCATCAAATGCTAAATAAAAATGAGGCAAAATCTATTAATGCTCTTATAGATGAATATAACCTTAAAACTTTACTTTGGTCAGATTTGCAAGTGTTTAGAAAATATATTCTAGATAAGCTAGTTTTAATCCCCTCAAATGCTAAGTATTCAATACCCAAACTTATTCAATATTTGATTTTATGTACTTATAATACTTTGCCAGTTAAAAATAGTATATCATATATTTATAGAGCAATTAAACAAGATCTAGATGTATATTCAGATAACTATTGGAATTCATTTTCTGTAATCAATAGTTTTATTCCCTCAGAAAAAGACAAAGTTAATTTCCTTCAGTCAGCCAGCAAAACCACTTCCTCCATTAAATAGAGAATCTTCACATGGAGATTTTTATATAAATCTTTCATCACACCACAGAAAATGAGTAAGATAACTAAACAAGATATTTTTTTCTGGAGATGTAATGCAGAAGAAAATGCTGATTGGAACCATATATTTTATGACTGTGCACTATTAAAGAAATTTTGGGAAGAAGTTAACATTTTTTACAGGCAATTTTTACAGACAATTTATGCTTACAAAATCACTTGTATTATTCAATACACCTATTCCAGACTGCATAAATAAAAACAAATATTCTTTGCTCTGGTCTATACTGTCCATTGCCAGGAAAACAATTACAAAAAACTGGAATTCCTCATCTGTTCCCTTATTTAAAGAGTTTAAAGGTCTTCTCTTGGAAATATCTAAGTTAGAAATGTTAACTATCAAATCTAAATCTACAAGAAATACAAATTTATATTGCAAATGGGAAAATATACATGAATTATTAGTTAAAGAACTGGGTAAATGATTAATGCAGTAATCTTTCTTTTTTATCTTTTATTCTTTATCTTTATTTTTCTTCTGCCAAAATTAACTTAATCAATCTTGTTGTTTGATATATAGTGAACATCATTGTATATAGTTTTCTGTGCTATTATAGTTATTGTATTAATATTTTCTTTTTCAAATATTGTACTTTAAAACTTCAACTTATTAATTTTTTTTAAAATATCTGTTCATTATATTAATGTTTCAATAAAGCTGTTTTAAAAAAATAAATAAGTTGGCACTGCACCACAGTTAAGAAAGATTGGCTGTGTCAATTACAATAGGATGAAACACTGTAAAGAATAATTGTGGAGAGATAAACACATAAGAGTATTCTTTTGGGAAATTAGATACTTTCCAAATAAGGTTTTATTACTGACAAAAATAATAAAGTCTAGTGGAACCATTCTGTGAACATTAAAAAATTATTTGAGTAATTACTTGTAACTTTGAAGAATTTGCTAGTAAAGTGCTTCACTGAACAACCTGGCTAAAACTAAGTGCTACAAAGATTCATGAACTTGCATATACTTTTAAGTCTGGAACTTGCAAGTGTCCTGACTATGAGTGCAGTTGAAGTGATCATTAATTGACCTGATCTTTCCTCACAAAAGCAGAACATCTTTCCTTAAGAGGCTGGGAAAGGTATAAAAATAGAAAACAAAACAAGATGAGAAGAAGTCTAAAGTTAGTTCTCTTATTTGTCTGTTTAGAAGTTCAAATGGGATCTTGAAGACTGATGGCTGGATATTAAGTTTTAAATTAATTCATACCATTGAATTTTAGATAACTTCATAACATTCATAATAGTAACCCCAGTCTTGAATATATTTTCAGGGATTTGTTTAACACAGCATTTGGTAGGGGAAAAAATATTTACAGTGCTAAGCATCTCTATTGGATTTTGTTAAGTACCTGAACAGAGATTCAAAGTACACACACACACACACACACACACACACACACACACACACACACACACACACACACACACACTAACCTAGTATAGAGGAAATGTAGTTTTTCAGCCTTAAAGGTAGCGCACGCTTTCCTCAGGGAAGAAGAAAGCAACAGAAAGGGAAAACTAGTTGTACAGGAATGATTGCTCTTGATATCGGGATATGAATTACTAAAAGAGATCATTGTCACAACTTCTTATGTAAGACCCATGTCTATGATTACTTTGCATTCTTATTAAAAATAAGTAAACAGGATTCAAGCTGGTATTTGTTTGTATAACCACAGTTTAGTTAAAGCAAGGGATGAATGCCTTTGCCCTTGACAGAGCTTCCTCAGATCTAAGTCCCTTCCCAAAATTCCCAAATAATAATTGGGATAATAATAATAATAATTAGGATAATAATAATAATTGGGAATAAGACTTCCCAAAATATAGATAATGAAACCATCATTCTAGGTGATGTAAATATCTTTTGGCTAGACATAGGCCACAACAACCCCTCAAAAAACATAAATCTTTACAACTTCTCCCAACTAATTGAAGACATCACCAGACCTCACAAAAATTACAATTACAATTAATTAATTAATTAATTAATTAATTAATTAATTAATTAATTAAAGAATTACAATTGGGGCTCCACAATAGACTGGATATTAGTGCCCCACCCTTTCAAAATCATCACTGTAGGCATACTATCTAATACCATTAGTGACCACCACCCAGCATATATCATACACAAAACAACTCCAAACCCAGGCCAACACCAATACAAATCAACCAGAAATTTTACTAAGTTCCAATTATCCATATTTACTGAAACCTTAGCTAAAGTAAACTGGGAACCCCTCAAATCCCTACCCCATAATGAGGCTGTTGAATTCTTTAACTCAACATTTCTAGACATCCTAAATAGGCAGGCACCCACCTGCCAAAATTAAACATAACCATGCAAGCTGGTTCTCAAAATCCACCAAAGAAGTAATGTCCACAAGGGATAAAATCTGGAAATCATGGCAGAAAAACAAAGACCCCTCACGTCTACTACATTACAAGCAACTCTGTAACCAGGCAAAACGTCTAATAACCACTGATAAAAAAGCCCACTACTTCCATCTACAAAGCCAATATAAAAATAGTCTCCAAAAATTCTGGTCCTCCATCAGCCAACTATTACATGCAGGCTCTCAAAGCAACACATCCCCTGACCCACAAGAAAACCCAAATGAACTTGCTACCCTCTTCAATTCCTACTTCATTGACACCAGAGCTAATCTAACCGCTACTTTTCCTACAGTTAACACCACCACCACCAAGACAGCTGATGACCAAATCATCTCAGAAAACAAGCCTACCCTTAACCCTAACCTAAATTTCTCCCCCATACCCACCAGCACAGTAAAAAACTTTTACTTAAGCTAAAATCCTGTACTCTGGCCCCTGACAATCTACCCCCACACTTCCTGCAGCTAGCAGCAAACTCTATAGCATATCCCATCA
The DNA here is from genome assembly GCF_019279795.1 of Protopterus annectens. Lineage (NCBI taxonomy): Eukaryota > Metazoa > Chordata > Ceratodontiformes > Protopteridae > Protopterus > Protopterus annectens. Next base: position 829,273,387 of record NC_056725.1, read on the forward strand.
ACATACTCATTAACAGATCAATTAAAGAATCCCTTGTCCCAGACATCAGGAAAAAAACATTCATTCTCCCCTTACACAAAGGTGGCACCAAAACAGACACCACAAACTTTTGACCCATAGCAATTCTCTCACCCCTCTCTAAAATACTGCAAAAAATACATCCATTACCAACTCCTCAACCACCTACTTGAAAATCAAATTTTATCACCCACTCAGCATGGTTTCAGACCAGGACGCAACACCACTACTGCCCTCCTATCCTTCCTTGATGTTAACCAGGCACAGGATTCTGGTAAAATAATTGCTTCACTTTTTCTTGACCTCTCCAAAGCTTGTGATGCCATTTCCCACACTATCCTCCTCTCTAAACTATCCACCCTCCACATTTCCCCACCTACCCTACAATGGTTCAACAGCTATCTCTCCAATAGGCAGCAATCCATCAAATGGCAACAATCTTACTCTCCCTTCCTCAGTACTTTCACAGGGGTACCCCAAGACTCCATACTTGGTCCTCTCTTATTTAGCATCTTTATTAACAACTTTCACTCCACTCTTCCACAATGCTCAGTAATCCAGTATGCTGATGACTCTACAATAATATGCACTGCAAATTCCAGCTCTGAACTCCAGTAAAGTACCCAGAATGCCCTCACCTCTACTGAATCTTGCATGCTTAGCAATCATCTTGCCCTAAATCCAAAACAAATAAACTAGTAAATTTTACCCCTTGGAAAACCACTCTGTTTGATACAAAACTCTTCACTATACAAGCCCAAGACAATACCACTATAGAAGTTGTACCACACACTAAATTACTAGGCATTATTATAAATGAAAACCTTAACTTTGACCTACACGTAAACACTAATATCAAACAAACACATCAAAAGCTTGGTATGCTCTACAGGCACCAACACTTTCTTAGCCTCTCTACTAAACAAACCCTTGCAACTACCTTTTTATTACCCTCTCTCCTTTATGGTGCCCCTCTCCTTACTAATATTCAAAATTCTACAAAATCCAAACTTGATATGTGTTACAACAGAATAGCAAAATTTGCCACCAAGGCCAAATTCTCGTCCAATCACTGTAACTTACTGAAACAATTAGACTGATTGGAACTCCCCCACTATCTGTCATTCACCCAACTAACTACAGTGCACAAAATAATCTACAGACCCACAGACTGTCGTGCTCTCTCAACTCTACTTCCCAAATACCATCCCAGCAAGTATCTAAGATCTGAAATTCATCTACTTCTAAAAGTAGATAAGCCCACCTTACCTGCTGGTCAACTCCTCTATTTCTTCAAAGTTTCCAAACTATGGAACTCACTTCCACCTTCTATAAGAAATACAGGCAGCACCACCACCTTCAAACAAATATTGAAAAATCATCTCAACTCTTCCTGGCTATGTTCCTGCTCTATAACCTAACCTCTTCACTCTCCTTATATGATTACTAACCTCCTATCTCTTTTGCTACTAGTGACTGATGATACTTTCTCCATATTTATTTTTTATTTTTTATCTTCACTTGGTACTGATACAATAATACTGATTAATATATCTCTGTTTATACCTCTCTGATTGAATTCATTGAATTCTGCTTTTATGTATATTTTCTATATATATTACTGGAATCAAACAAACTAGATTCCTGCTTTTCTGTATATATTCTGTATATATTACTGTATTTACTATCTGTAACACTGTTTCTAATTCTGCACCAATTAATGTTTATATTTTTTCTGTATCTATGATATTGTTGGAGCTTTTCTCCCCGGACCTCCACTGAAAATGGGCTCTTTTAAGCCCAGTGGACTTTCCCAGTAAACAAATTAAATAAATAAATAAGTAATGTATACTTTTCTATTTTTCATATAAATAACCATGTAACTTCCAATGAAGGCATTAATCCAAGAGCACGTAAACATAACACATTCAATGGCAGTGACTGGTACAATGGTACATTCATAATTTGTATCTTTATTTTGATTGGTGTTGTTTATTGCTTGTCTAAGTTAAGTACAAAGTCACTGTGTATCCGGCTGTTGAGCGGTATGTACTTACATGTCAAATAACAATGTAAGCATCTAATCCTGTATTTCTGTTACATTAATATAGTCTATAGGGAAATAAATGGCAGTGAGACAATACTGTGTATAAAATGATTTGATGGGAGTGGGGAAGAGACATTATTTTCAGAACTTTAAAAAGAGGTCTACTGATAAGGGCAGAGGTGTAATTAAGATTTGACAACTGTGTGTGAGTCGAGGAAGTCTTTGAGAAAAAGAGTCAGGAGACAAATTGTCATCAGGGGTAGTATTAAGACAAGCTAAAAGAAAAAAGAAGTGTAAAGATGCCTGTATGTTTCTTGCATGTGTGTGTGTGTGTGTATGTGTGTGCGTGCATGCTTGCGTGCATGTGTGCATGCATGTGCGTGTGCGTGTGCATGTGCATGTGCACGTGCACACGTGCGCGCACGTGTGTGTGTGTGTGTGTGTGTGTGTGTGTGTGTGTGTGTGTGTGTGTGTGTGTGAAGATTACCAGGCACAGAAAACACATAGGAGAAGGGACAGAGATGGACTATACATAAGGACAGAAAACAAAAAAGTATGTTATGTGTACATAAAAACAAACAGATATATTGATAGATAAAATGCACACATGTACCTACATAAAAATGGTTAATGTCCAAGTAAAATGTATATATAGTTGTGTTGAGTAAATACATGTGTCTCAACATGTGGTCACCACAACATTATTTTGCAGTGCTTTCATCTGCTTCGGTTAATAACATGAAGGGCTTTCTCAGCTCTCAATGTGCTAGCACGTACCAGCATAGCAGTTCATACTGTTAATCAGACACACCATACTATGAGCAATTCAACTTGATACTGCATTAACCCTCAGATACCAAATATAAGTGAAAGAGTGGCTATGGAAGTAAATGTAAAAATTAAATTGAGGTCTTACATAGCATGTTGACATCTTCCTCAACAAAGTTATTTACCAAACTATGAAAAAAGTCATAATTTTCATAACCTAAGTCCTAAACAACACTCTGTCCCCTCCAATCCTGTTCTGCTGTAGGCTGCTGGCTCTGCTCGCTTTTCAGCTTCAGTGTAATAACCTAACCCTGAAATCTCCCACCATTCCAAGACATACCCGGCTTCCTGACTGAGAAAAGAACCTCCAAACAGGGATTCTCCACTGTTCTCCTTAACTTCTTTACCTGTCTTAAAGAACTGCCCAGAAAAGTTTTGCCTTCAGTGTAATAACCTAACCCTGAAGTTTCCCACCATGCCAAGACATACCCGTTTTCTTGACTGAGAAAAGAACCTCCAAACAGGGATACTCCACTGTTCTCCTTAACTTCTTTGCCTGTCCTAAAGAACTGCCCAGAAAAGTTTTGCCTTCATTGTAATAACCTAACCCTGAAGTCTCCCACCATTCCAAGACATACCCGGCTTTCTGACTGAGAAAAGAACCTCCAAACAGGGATTATCCACGTTTCTCCTTAACTTCTTTGCCTGTCCTAAAGAACTGCCCAGAAAAGTGTATGTATCCTAACAGGAAAAATATTCTTACTTGTTACTGTTGTATTTAGCCCTGTGTATGATTGCTAGCAGCCTACTGCAGACTACTCTTGCCCCTCTATTTTCCCAACTTTCTCTACAATGCTCTAAGACTCTTGTTATTGATGGTTTGTCCACTAGGTGGCAGCATATACCTACTGCAAATTATTCATTGTATCTCCCACGTTAAACAAATACCAAATAATTTCTAAAAGGGCCATTATTACCCTGTCTGCAGTCTACAATCTCTGTGACCCTCTGCTCTTACCTATCTATAACTGTAGTAAACCAGTGCTCCATCTCCATATCTTCCTACCTCTGAGCTTACCTCTCAGTCTATTGATAGCTCTTCTTCCTTCTCCTTGGCTGTACCCGCTCCCCTACCCTACCCCCAATTCTCACCCACTCCCATATCACCTAGACTTATACTTAGCTAACCACTCCCCCTACTCACCCAACAACCAATCCACATTCCTCCCACCCCCTCAAACAATTACACATACCACTCCTACTAATCCAACCTATCAGCAACTCTCCTTAATAATGAAGACATACCACCTGCAAATGTCTCTTCTATCCTTCTTAGTATGTACCTATTACATCACATCTTACAATGTCACAGGACAGGACAACTTCCCCCAAACGCATATATCCACTGCAAATTTCTCTCCCATCCTAACTCCTTACCCCTAACAATAAGCTCCAGTTTATACCACACTACTGCTGTAAGCTATAGCCATTTTAAACTCTTTACCTCTTACCCCAGATCAACAGCAACCCAAAAATACTTTACCATACTACAAAAACTAGCTAAATCAATGCAAAATGTCCATCAGCAGATCCTGTGTGCTGGAGATATCCACCCAAACCCAGGACCTAACAATACAAGTCCTCTAGCCAATTCACATCAGCTTCCCAAGATAACACAACTTACCACCAAGCCATTAAACAGTCTACTCCTCCTAAACCTAAATATTAGAAGCATTAACAACAAAACACATGAACTACACACTCTAATCTCTCAATACTCCCCAGATATAGTCAGTATAACAGAAACATGGCTAAAATCATCTACCCAAGATACCAAGATCATACCACCTGGATATAGCATCCTTAGGCAAGACAGACTAGGCAAAAAGGGTGGAAGCATTGCCCTGCTGTACAAAGATAGTTTATCCATAACTAAAATTGAGGTAACAATGCCCCCTTTTGAAAAAGCAGAAATTCTCTTAGCAAAACTTAAAATATGTAACAGAAAAGCCATCAACCTAGTAACAGGTTATATCCCACCAGGCAATAACATCCCTACCATGGAGACTTTCCTTCTATGGTTATCACAATCCATGCCTCAAGAGACCATTGTATTAGGTGACTTTAATATAAACTGGCTCACATGCTCCTCTCAAGTACCCACTAACCATACCTTCTCACAAGTAATCAAACAGCCCACCAGAATAGTCAAAAACAGTAAAAAAGAAAGCCTATTAGACTGGATCTTACTAAATAAAATACCCTGCTCCTACTTAGGCGGCACCCTTCCAGATGCTTTGAGTGACCATCAAACTGTTTTCTTACTTAAATACAAGTCCCACCACCCCCAAACTCCTATACTTCAAACAATTAGAAACAAAAAATACTTTAACCCCACTAACTTCAGACAAGAACTAAAGCTATACAATTGGTCTGCCCTTTATTACCGACCCCTAAATGAAGCTATTGAGCACTTCAACTCCACCTTCTTAGATATATTAAACAGACACTCCCCTGCAAGAACTACTAGGGTTAAGTCAAAATCAGCCCCATGGCTATCTATGGAAACTGGGCAAAACATAGCCAAAAGAAATAGAGCCTAGGTATCCTGGAGGTCCAATAAAAGCCCTATAACACTAGTTATGCAAGACAAGAGAAACTACTTTGTTACCCATCAAAACCAACATATGAATAATCCTAAGAAATTTTGGGCAGGTTTAAACAAGTTACTACACCCTGGTAAAACCATTACCCCTCCCCCAACATCAGGTTTAACTAAAGACAACATAGCCGAATCATTCAACACATTCTTTACTGAAACCGTACTTGGCCTAGCCAACAACATCTCACTGTCACTGCAACAGGTGTCCACTCTCCCACTAACTACATACCCACTTTTAAGCTGCAACCTACCACAACCTCCTCCATAAAAAAAATACTCTCCCAGCTGAAACCCACAACACTAGCAGTAGATTCCCTCACCAATGAATTTCTAAAACTGGCAGCAGCAGAAATAGCTGTACCAGTTATTATACTAATCAATAGATCAATCACTGAAGCCACAGTGCCCCTGATTTGGAAAACTGCCTATATCATACCTCTTTACAAAGGTGGTAGTTCCTATGACATATCCAACTACCGACCAATCGCAATTCTGTCTCCACTGGCTAAAATATTAGAAAAATGTATCCACCATCAACTAATGTCCCACCTTATAAATCAGAACCTCAAATCTCCAACACAACATGGTTTCCGTCCAGGTCATAGTACCACCACAGCACTGTTAGCATTCACAGATACCATAAACCATAACAGGAACAATGGTAAACTTACATCAGCCCTTTTCTTAGACCTATCAAAAGCCTTTGATATGGTTAGCCATGATAAACTCATCTGCTACCTCCAAAACCTGGGCTTAGACAATCAAACTGTCTCCTGGTTCAAAAATCGTCTCAAGGACAGGCGACAAGCAGTGCAGTGGGACAATAACTTCTCTCTACTTTTACCAGTCACACTTACCTCAGGGATCAATACTAGGTCCCTTGCTATTCTCAATTTTCACAAACAACCTCCACTCAGCTGCAAATAGCACTAGCCTTATCCAATACACAGACAATTCCACTATAATATGCAGTGCCGCAACACTGGAAGAACTACACAATAAAACCCAAGATAATTTCCATTCAGTTGAAAATTGGCTTATTGACAATGGCCTCATTCTTAACCCCAAAAAGACCAAGCTCATGCTATTTCACCCTCACAAAATACCAGCGTTACCGCCACTTTCAATATCCTCTCTAAAAATGGTGCACCCATCACACCTGAATCCCGCACAAAACTACTAGGCGTCACCATTGATAACAACCTAAAATTTGACATCCACATAAATCTAGCTATTAAAAACACTCACAGAAAGCTAGGTAGTCTCTACAAACATAAGTCCTTCCTGACCCATACTGCTAGGACCACAATTGCTCATACTCACCTCTTCTCAACATTTCTTTATGCATCCCCAATCTTAACCAATCTATCCAAAACAGAAAACAGCAAACTGACAACCTGCTATAATCAAATAGCCAAATTTGCTAATAACACCTCTTTTAGAACCCATCACTGTCATAACCTAAAACAATTGGGCTGGCTTGAACTGCCAAATTTACTAATCTATAATCAGTTTATCATCACTTATAAGCTCCTACTAAACCAGCACAGCTCCTGATGTCAAACAGTAGGACTAAACGCCTCCCAAACACACGTATGCTTGTTCTGGAAGTCAAAGGCAAAAACAACAAGCTGCTACTAAGCCAACACAGTTCCTAATTCCAAGCAGCAGAACTAAACACCTCCAATAAGCACAGTCAGAGAGGTGAAACTCATCAAAGATAAACTCAGCCAGATAGCCAAACTCACTGAAGCAGGTCTTGGCTTAGTAGCAGCTTGTTGTTTTTGCCTTTGACTTCCAGAACAAGCATACGTGTGTTTGGGAGGCATTTAGTCCTGCTGTTTGACATCAAGAGCTGTGCTGGTTTAGTAGCAGTTTGTTTTTTCTTGCCTTTGATCACTTATAAGCTGCTATCCCACCCAAATAAAACACAGTCTTTAAGCAACCTAATTCAGCAGTACTCCTGTCCTAGGCAACTCCGCTCCACAGATAAAGTACTATTAACAGTTACTAGATCCCACAACCATGCCTGTGACTCCCTCTACTCATCTTATATTTCCAAAATTTGGAACTCCCTGCCTTCATCCATTACCCTGGAATCTTCTCTAACCAAATTTAAAATGTCTGTCAAAAAGGCATCTTAACAACAAATGGCTATGTCCCTGCTCCACACCAGACTAACTTCAGTCCCACTCCACTACTGCAGTAACTCTTGCCTTACGCACATAGTCTCTTGATAGGACTACACAGTCTTATCAATACCCCTTTCAGATGCGTGATGTGACTACATAGTTAACATACCTTAATATTGTTTGTATATGTTTTGATCATTTTTAAATGTTCTTGCCAATGACTTAATAATGTTTGCTCATTAATATGGTCTTGTTGCATATAGTAGAAACATGTTAGTATATTTTGTTTGTATATTTTACATAAATGTTTCTTTGGAGCTTTTCTCCCCGGGCCTCCACTGAAAATGGACATGTATCCAGTTGGACTATCCCGGTTAACAAATGTAAAATAAATAAATAAATAAACAAACAAAGTGTGATATCTGTACATGTGTACAGCATACATGCACAGTTCTTTTACCATGTTGTAAGTACTGCTACTATCTGCAAAATGAGGGATTACTTAGCACATTGACATGCTCCCTAGCAAAGTTAATTTAGCGAAATAAGGTGCTCTGTCATCATTGTCCATACCAGCTGTACTGCAGGAACTTGTTAGTGAAAAACTAATAGACATTCCATGCTGAGGCACAATCATACCCTTACTTGACAAGGAGCTACTTTGACTCAGATCTAGTGGATTTTCTCCATCCCAATCCACATACTCTGGACTACACTGAACCTCATGTACAGTGGGAGGCACATCCACATCTTTGTCAACATTTGCACTGTCCTGGACTGTGGAGGACTTTGTATGTCTGCCAGTGATACCTGGCACATTTTTAAACACAGGTAAAGGCAATTCATCATCTGTGTCAGAATCAGAATGCACTGGGTGGCCACGCCCCTGCAATGAAGAAATGCTGCAACTTCCAGTTACACTCCCCCATATGTTAAACAACTTACAAAATTAAAAATAAAAAGAATTTTTTTTCTTCCGCTATAGCTGCCCGTAGTTGCGCGGGTTTGTGCGGGTTTGCCCATTGCTTAGCTACAGTTAGCAGCTTAGACACCAGAAGAGGATAATAAGAAAAATATATGGAAATTAAGCAACACAGCAATAGCGTAGTGGTTAGAGCCTTCACACAAAGAGAAGGCATTCCCGGTTCAAGTCTCACTACTGCACATTCAATTTTCTGTGGGAAATCTGCATACAAAAATGCTTCCTGACATTTTTTATGTATAAGTTTTGTAAAAAGCATTGAAATGTTAAATGTAGTAGTGAACAAATGTTATATATATATATATATATATATATATATATATATATATATATATATATATATGAAGGTGAAATGGTTATGCATTCTGAGGCATGAGTACCCTATTTTAAGCAATATAAAGCACTGCTAAGCACATTTTACCAGTATTGAGCATATTTAAATACAATTGCGTGTAGCTGTGCACCGCACTAACCAGCCCAACAGCAACGTCTTTGCGCATATCTGAGCACCGTGCTAACTAGCGCAAGTCGGGCAATGTCGATCAAAGTCAGGCAAAGTTGAGCAAAGTCGGGTAAACACGCTCACACCTGCTTTATTGTTCCTTAACCAGTCAGGTCTGCCCAGCAGGAAAATAAAAAGCAGTGACAGGGCTCAAACTCAGGATATTGTGCACTATAGTCACAGTACTTAACCACTAAGCTATGACAGCATTTCACAAACATGCACTTTCAACAAACACATATCTATCAAAGGAATGTTAAACATTGCCAACATCAGCTAAGCAGGCGTGCCTACAGCTGAGTTTTTCCAAAACTGGCCAATCACAAATAAGTGCAGGAAATGAGGCATATTTAAGCTCCATAGGCGCGAATACTTGCTATAACTGGTTGTAGCTTCCTTCTGCAGTCAGCATGGCTGGTGTTGGTGAAGGCACTCGATTTAGAGTGCAATGCTGGGGCATCCAGGAGACCAAAATTATGGTTTGGCTCCTCGTCCACAAACATGAGGAAAGACTCCTGTGGGGCCAGTACCAGGGTACCCAATATAAAACAGAGGCCTGGAACAGTCTTGCTCGTGTTCTCACCAGTGCCACTGGTGTTTCTCGAATTGGTGAGCAGGTCAGGCACCATTATTCTGACCTGAAGCGACATAGGGGGGATGAACTGGACCAGTGGATCCAGGAATTCCGTATGATGCCTAATGCCCCAGTACTGAGTAAGTAGCCATTGTATTAAGTAGTTAAGAATTGCTATGCTTGTCTCTACTATGGATAGGTATGTCTCAATATCACTGCATTTACTTCACAGCCGCAGGTGACAGGGCTATGAACCTGCAAGCCCATGAAGATAGGCTGCAAAGGCATGAGGCAGGTTAGTAATTATTTTGCATGTACTGTTATATAAAATAAATGAGAGAGCCTTCAAAAAGTCTTTTAACCCAATAACTAAAAGTGTAATAATCCTTTAATAAATGTATGATTCATGGAGTGCGTCTGTGTCATTTTCTTTGATATGTTGTTGTACTGTTGTATTCTACAAATAGTAGTGTTGTATTAAGCAGTGTCAACCCACACTTGGATAGGCCCATATAACATGGATGAAGGGAGTGCCAGTAGCTTGTATGCATATGTACAGCCCTCAACTGTTGGTTCATGGCCAGCATGTACAGGTTAATTTGGCACATGAGTAGCTTGGTATTGTGTTCCCCAGAAATGTCAGTGTGCTGCCAGAAATGTAGGGAGCTGATACTTTCACCTGAACATATCTAGATAATTATATGAAAGTAGAACTGTCAGTGTACCATCTCAGCAGTAATGTGTGTGAGCAACTCTCAAAATATGTTGCAGTAACATCTGCATCTTGGACAGTTTGTATGTAAGATACAGCTCATGTATATAATGATCTAGCAAAATCCAATTGCACAATATAAGGACATTGGGTAGTGTAATAATACATGTAGGGGACATATAACTGCAGTTAATAGGAATGTAGTGTAAACTAGAAGGATATATAAGTTGTTAATGGAGCTATCATTTTCCACCCTACTGTATGTGCATAAAAAATGCAATTCCACACCACAATCGATATGTCTAATCTCAAAACATTTGTTGGGACATATGTCCTATTGGTTTATAAATATTTGCATTTATTTCTCTGCATGTCCCCTGTTAAAATACCACAGTATTGGTGGCCTTTGCCATCACTTCAACCTGCATGCTGTTGTAATGTCCACTATTGTTCTATATATGCATGTGTCATGCTTGCTTTTCAACTGTTGAAAATCTGGTGTGTTGGGTTAATGGGAATACTTCTGCATGCTGTTATAACTAATTGGCAATGCTGTTGACTGTTACTAACCCATAGCTTTATTAAACTCTCCAAAACATAGTTTGTATGGGAAGGTCGGTCCCACAGGACCCACCTGTCACACCTCAACTGGCCATGACACCTGCCACCAGCAGATTTGGTGCCCAGCCTGGGACCTTCTCCTCTGTTGGCCCTGTGCCACCTTTGGGTGGAAGCACTGCAGGGGATGGGGCTTGCCCCCCGTACAAGCATGGGCGGAGAGGCACTTATCACCCTTCGTAGGGTCCGGGCTGTGGTGCATAGAGAGATTAAATGTTCTGTTGCAGAACCTCTATGCCAGCTTGAGGCCCGAGTGGCACAACTCACAAGTCACCCTGCCCATCCTACACAGCCCCCAGCACAGCCACCTTCTGGGCCGTGAAGGTGCAGTGGTGACTGCCCATGGGTGGGGACCTCAGTCCCACTGTTTCCATCTGGGGGCTCATGGGCTTGCGATTTCCAAACATCCCTCTCCATCAAAGGTGTTCACCCACCACATGTCATATACCGCCCCTGTATGCGTCCTGTTTGTCTTGTCTGTTTACCTCCCCAACCTACCTCCCCAAATATACCTACTTCCCCTACCTCACATTCTACTCTCACCTGAAAAAAAAGGGCAATCTGCTCCCAAAAAAAATTACGCCCCATACATAGCTGCCCATTTTGCACACATGTCCACTGGACACATGAAATGTTATTTAATTGGCATTACAACATACTTTGTTGTCCTCACCCCTCTCTCAGGGGTTGAAGGGTTCATATTTACCTCCAAATTTATTGCATATGCACAGCTGTTGCTGTTGAAGAAATGGGCAGCTATGGACCTTCCCTACACCCGTCCTGCACATCCTGAGCTATTTTCCATACTATCTTTCCCTCTTTGTGCCCCTTTTTCTCCACTTACCTATCTCCCTATTTTTCTTTTCTTTCAAAGAAATTAGCGCAGGGGTGAGCGTGAGTAAGCACTATTAAGCAGTAGTTAGCGGGTTTGCGTGGGTTTGTACTTGTTTGTGCTTAGCTAAGCAATGTGCAGCATTGTGCAAACCTGCCCAAACCCGCTTACAAATGCTTAAAAGTGCCTTAGTCGCTCTGTATGTGAGGGCCCTTGTTCTGCTCAAGAACAAAATAAAACACCTCTATAAGTCTCGAACCCTGGACCTTGCACACACTACACAACATGAAGTACCACTAAGCCACAGTAGATATACATCAAGGTGGTGCTTAAATAATTATATCATGCATCAGAATGAGTGAATGTAAAGGAAAATTAGGAATACCATACCACACAACTTGTTCTGTGAATGTTGACCAACAGTTCTTGTGGGATTACATTACATGACTGTGATAAGAGAAGAGCCATTCTAGCAGGAAATAATGTTACACCATCACTTTACAACCCCACACAGTATCACAGCAGGACAAACACTGGCATATCTGTTTAGGGCAGAGGCCATACCTCTCAACTGCCCCTAATTTTCAGGGGCGTCCCTGATTTTGACCCAAATTTTAGCTCTGTCCTTCTGAATCCCTCCTAAAACTACTGACTTTGGGCAGAAAGGTGGTGAATTACACTTAATGAATAATGACAATAATTAAGAGTTAGACACTTATTTTACTTCAGAAAAGGTGCATTAATTCATATGCTCTGATTCTCTCAATGTTTCAACTTAATGGCACTAATATTTTAAAGGTGTCCCTGATTGTCCCTGACTTTTTCTTGACTTTTCCCTGAGTCTGTTCAAATATGTACCTGATTGGTTGAGAGGTCTGGCAGAGGCAGAAACACAGAGGCATATTAGCCTTTCTGCTGTTACACACTGTGCAAATAGCTTTGGAAGGAGTTTTGGAAACATACCCTTATGTAGGAATACAACACTGAAATACAAATGGATGTAGCCATGTACTGGTAGCAACCAACTGTAAGAATGCCATTGCTCTATTGCTGAAAAGACCTGTGTGGTGCACAGACAAAAAATAACAGGCTATTTTCTGACTACCGTGTGGATAGGTCCACAGTTGGGAGTTACACAGACAGACTACTTGCCTTGATAAACTAACATGTACACAGCAACCCTGTAAGTCCAGCAAGATAAAATCCACGTAATACTACTTACGCTCTCTGTACTTCTGCACCCCTACCCAAATGTAGAATATACCTGTGTGTGCAGGGTCTACCAAGGATGTAGGTAAGCATACTCACTGTACTGAAATGTGTCCAGTTTTTCTGAGCAGCTTGTGCTAATGTCAACACTAAAAAAGCACAAACTGTTTAGAACTGAGTAAATGAATATTCACAGTATAGCAGTTCGCAAAACAATTCTTGTGCCAAAGGAATACATCTCTATAACTACCTTTGTATGGCAGTTAATTGTAACAGTTGAAAAGAAAGTACATCTTTCCATGTACCTTGGGCTAGCATTTTGAGGGGTGAGTACATTTCTACACTGACAAGTGGGTACTGGAAGCAGCAACATTAGGTCTGAGTACAAAATGTAAATCTCTGGCTACAGCCCTGGCTTCTGATATAAGAACTATACCATCCTTCTGTCTTAAACAACGATGTCCACACCAAACAAGAATGATCTCCATCTTGGAAAGCTGAAAGGGCCACGCCTACATGAGTCAGCAATTTATAGTACTGGGTTGCTATGACAGTGATTACTGCAATTACTACACAGTAGGCTGCATGCAATTAGCAAATGGTGGGCACTAATTGGTGCAGAGGCAATCACATGCTCATGTGCAAATTCCTACAAAAGCAGACTGCAATCTCTGCCAACAAACGCAATCACTCTATTGCGGAGACTAACAGAGAGAGAGAGAGAAAAGGAAAAATAAATATTACCAAATTATACAAAGGAAAGGTATGTGACACATATGTATTTACTGGCATGTAGTAGATGTTATTGAAGAATAGTCTACATAATGTGAAACATTCATATCTGGCAGCACTACTTCTTTATGCACAGATGTTCTGCTTAACTACTGCTATGGACAATACTGTGTGTACCTGTGGGCAGTGGGACATACCTGTGAAATGTGTAGCTCAGCATTAAATGTCAAAGATCTGATCCATGTTATCTGTGTTCTGTACAGTAGTGTGGCCAATGGCTGTTGGGGGAATTAGCGCTGACGTTATATAAACATGGGTGCGACAGAACAACACATGCATGGTAGTCATATTAAAGTGTAGCTTAGCATTTGCAACTGCTGTAGCAGTCTAGTATGCTTATCTAGCATCTGTTGCCATATATACTCCCCTAATGTTAGTCTGTGTTCATATGTGACACCTGTTTGTGTTGCAGCAAGGCCCAACAGTTCAGCTGTGAGGTCCAGGGACTTACAACAGTGTGGACCATGTGTGTGTATGCCATACACATATGGAGAAATATATATGTGTCATATATATTCACATCTGTATATGTGCATAGAGCAGGGGACATATTGCAACTGTTTGCGAAGGGGGGAGATATATATGTTGGTGAAGGTTAGTATGCGCATACAAGGCAGCATAGAGTGCTGGAATATGACATGTGGTGGTTAAACACTGTGGGTGGTTTGTTCAGTTTGCAATGCTGAAGCCAGTAAGGCCTGCTAAAGCTACCTGGGCAGTGAGCACCTTCAATGCATTTATTCCAAGACTGTGAGATTTTATTACATTACTGTACACCTTATATCATTTGTATAATTGATATTCTCACTATGAAAGGTGAAATGTATATGTGCCTATGTATATATGTATATGTAGACAAATGGATGTGTATATGTATGCATGTATCTATATATATATATATATATATATATATATATATATATATATATATATATATACACATTTATATATACTCATACACACCTACATCTACTTGTTGCAATAGATTCTCTGTACTGTTGACTGACTGTGATGGTCAATATGTTTGTGAATAGGTCAAAGATATGTATCTGTGGGATAGCTTAGTAGGAAACTGTTTATGTTATGGTATTATGGGTCCTTGCTTTGATCCTAGCAAAAGCTGTGCATTCTGTTGCTAGGCAGAACAAGTGCTATTGCATACAGTGTGATTAAGTCCCTTGGTTTTAACTAGGGTGTGTCACTGGAGGCTAATGCACTACATCTATGATTATTGATTGGTACCGATGTTGAATGCAAATCCTGTGTGTACTGTAGTACTACTTGAAACTCTGGGCCTGTACAGAAAAGTATGGTGTATGTCCACATTGCTTGCATCCACTGTTTTGTGTGGTCCCTGTATTCATCACAGATTACATTTCTCAAGATTAAGGTTGTGTAAGTACTGACACACAGTATTGTATAGTACACACTGAAAGCTTATCTGGGTTGTCATATCTTTGTGTCCTGTAATTATGTCTGATGTGTGTGTGGGTATGTCTGTAACATGTCCTTTGACATATATGTGGTAATACATATAACTGTGTATCTAGCAACATTCATAGTGTACTACAGCAGTATGTGAGCTATATTCCCAATTGTGCAAATATTTTGGCCACGGGTTTGGCATTAACAAGTTGTGTGGTATAATAGTAATACATTTACTGGACCTTACACTGATTGTGATGGATGATATATTTCTTTACACATCAGCTTGATGTATATCTGCTGTGGCTAGGTGGTGCAGCGTGTTGCATACAGTGTGCCAGGTACTCTTGTATAGTCTTATATAGTGATTTTATTTTGTTGCTGTGCAGAACATGGTTCATTAGATAGAGAGTGAGCAAGGCACTTTCAAGATGTTGTGGGGTGAGCAGTGATAAGTGGCAGTTACAGTGTTTCACTCTAGGTTAGCTTTTAGGCTGTTATATATGGCAGTTCAGTGATATCTGTACTGTATAAAGTTAAATGTGCCATATGACTTGCTCAGACATATTTTTGTATTTATGTCTTCCAGGGATCATGGCCCACCACAGGAACCCAAGTTACAGTAGTGCTGAAGATGATATCATCACTAGCAGTATGATTCAGCACTACCGTCTAATGTTTTCACGAATCAGTCAGGGCCAGCAGGAGTGTACTGCAATGTGGCAAGATCTTGTCCTCAGGGTCAATGAGGTAGGCCTGCATAACCGCACATATGAGCAGGTACGCCACCACTGCAGTGATCTTCTCAGACATGTCCGTCAGCATGCCGCTGATGTGCGTAGAGAACAGCTTGCAACAGGGGTGGTGTTAATATCCATCCCCCCCCACCAGAGTGGAGGAGCTGTTCATGAGCCTGGTGGCACCTGCCTAACAACAACAGCAGCAGACTTACACCATGATGGAGGTTGGAGCCACCAGCAAGCACACATGGAGCATGCAGGTAACATGGCATATCTGTAGACTACTGTTATCTGTATTGGTAGATCATGCATATGTGAGATGTGGAGTGTGTCGTTCAAAGATGTGGAGCCTGTTGTTGTACAATACTGATCATTTGGAACATAATCTGTAGCCCTGCATATGTAAACTTTTGTTGTACTGTAACATTGCAAACACACAGTAGCAATGCCACAGTTGTGGCCACTGACAAACTGTCTCATCCCTATGTAGGTACCTCTGGGGTGACATCAAGGCAGTGGACAGATGCTGGTGAGTGTGCTCTACATTTATTATTGTAAATAAATGTGCATGTCATAGTTAAGGTGTAGGCCATGTACACATGTAACACACCTACCCATAATGCATGCTGTGCATGTTTGGTGTAGGAGCACGCACATCTCACTAATGTGAGTAGCTGCCTCAAACACATGCAATACCCAGACCATCTCAAACAAATGTGGCTAGACTGAAATGACCATTGGATAGGCATAGTTGATACTCAACATGCACATAACATACACATCTATGCCATACACAGAGCATTTTAAAATGCTACACATAAAAGATTCCCAAACCCTCTGTAAAGACACACTCCAGTATCCAAAATCTCATCCACAGATTACACATAATATACCCGAGGGGTAGAGGCCTATCCTGGGGCATTTAAACACTCTGCAACACACTACACATTCATGTCAGGGGATGCTCCTTATTGGCCTCCTTACAAACTCACGTAACAACTGGTTGTAAAATAGTGAATTTAGCCAAGGTAGTACAGTTCCGGAACAGCATTATTTGTGCTGGTTTGTGAAACATTTGTAGCCTTGAGTGACCACCTGATGCTTCATGATGATGGCCTATGGTACTATACCCCATCCAGTTATTGTAACCACAGTACTACACATAGCTGTCATTGCTACACACCATAATGATGCATGTGTGCACACATATGCACCTCTAAACAGTATGCATACCAATCAGCATTTGCACAACTGACACATATATGTCTTGTGATGCTATTGAGTGGCTAGGGCATATGACACATATTGGGTATGTGTAGTGTTTAAATATGCAGTTGTGTTTTAGCATGCCATGTCATGGATGAGACTGGCATGTCCACAATATGATCTACACTCACCATAAGTACCGTACATTGGGTATGTGGCCGAATGGTATTCCATCAATTATCCATGCACCACTGATGATGTTGTGTGAATACTCACCATGCATGTGCTAAAACTGTGTCCACAATTATTTGCTAAAGACACAGAGGCTGTAATCAGCATTGGATACCTATCTGACACACAGATACACATCCAGCAATGGTATGTACACCTGTGAGTTATGATGCACAGTACATCACAGGGTTATAAATACCTGTACAGCAATGTTGTGTCCATGTATGCATTGTGTCCCAGGGGGAGGGCCATCACCTAATAACAAAACACATGCATCAAAGCCATGTATACTGTTAGTAACAAGGACTGACTACACTTGCACTGCATGCTGTTGAGCAACACATGTCCTGCATGCTGACATGTGTGATATGACTGTTTTGCTTGTGATACTGTATCCCACCATCACCTGCTATTGTGTATGTTCTGTGATTGCTGGTGTTGTGTGTGTCTGCTTTTGGGAGGAGTGTAGTTTTGTGTGTGCATGTGTGCATGTACGCAGACAGGTTTGTCAGGGTCTGTTGTTGGGCTACCAATTGACAGTACACAAGTCTCCACCCCATCCATGCACACAGTCATACTGCCTGTATATCCATCATCAACATTGCCCTTAGCTGAGGGACAGTGTACAGTTGGCACTGGCCAGGACAGTGTGGTATCTATGGCACATGTATCAGGACACAGCAGCCATAGCCAGATGTCTGGAATGGTACCACATAGGCAGATGCCCAGGGGTTCTCGTCAGAGCACTGTTGGTCATCATGCCCCTGGCAGATGTGCCACACCTCTTTCTACCACACACATGTTCCAGGCTGTCATGGAGGCACAGACACGAATGGAGCAGTACACCAGACAGGGGCTAAGGGCACAGAGGGCTCATTACACCTCTGTAAATGACAGTATCCATGACCTAGCAGGTGCCATACGTAACTACACTGAGGTCATTGATAGATATTGGGGTGAGACATCCACAATGTCATGTCCATGTGTCAGGACAGTGCGGGATGGTTGAGACATTGACGTGGATGTATGCCAGCAACATCACCAGCTGGAGGTCACCGTGGACATCCAGCAAGTCACAGCCACTCCAGTAATGCCAGTACCAGCTCCAGCAATGTTGGGGGGGGATGTCCATAGACATCCTAGCAGACCACGTGCACGTAGCTCTGGCCAGTCCCAGCAGAGAACTGGATCCACTGGACATTTGTCAACCTCTTCAGATAGTACCCATTCTGGATTAGTACCTGATACTGTCTGTAAAACCCCTGCCAGGCACAGGTTCCGCATCCATAGCCAGAGACGGTGATCTGTAAAGCCTTCCAGGTACAGTCTGTAGCTGTCTCACAAATCCCCGTATATGGCAGCCACATGGTGGAACTGTGTGCATGCAGACACACATACATAAACCAGAAACCTAGGGCAAATACATACCCGCACACATGACATCAACATTGAACCATAACAGTACTCATGGCCCTCACACACACACACACACACACACACACACACACACACACACACACACACACACACACTCACACACACATGTCAATTGTATGGTTCAGTGTAGGCCTCTGCCAAACCAACAACACACCCTGTGCATATGATGAAACCTGTGCCACCTCCTGTCATCTGTAACATTGATGCATGAACAGGCTTACATGGTGCTAATGCACAGGGTGACTTTAATAAAGTATAGCAATGGTTGGATGTGTAACATGTTGTCAGCAATAAAGTGTAATGATATCCTTGAAGGTGTAGCTAAGCAGGCATGATGCATTAAAGCTGTAATTAGGAATTTTGTATTGTTTTCACCAGTGTTTATTCCAATTGTGTTTTGTTTGCCCATGTGCCACTTGGCTGATGTGTGTAGTTGTGTCAGCATGCGTTATACAGTGGACAGTAAGTGTGGGGTGTGTGCAGCACAGGTTTGCAGGTGTCCATTTGTAAACATGGCGGAGGTGCACTGTCTGCATGTTCATGCATATTGGACACATGGGCAGCGTGACATGCCCTGTATTGGCCAGTGTTAACACTCCATAGTTTCTATTGGTGGCCAGTATGCTTGTACTACACACATTTTGGAACTTGAGTATGCATGTGTGTGTATGACACGGGTTGACACTGTGCTGTGGGTGATGCTGTTGTTGCTATCTGTCATTGGTTTGCATTGCTAAGGTTGACACTGTCCCAGCTGCATAATCCTTTAGTAATGCACACTGTTCACCTACAGGGTTGCATGGACCATGCTATCACAAACACAAGAAATTCTCACTTATACAGTAAAAGTACATTAGTCTCATGGACCCCTGCCATAAACTAAATATATAATAGAAGGTGTGAAGTTGTACCAAAAAAGAGTTACATACCAAGAAGACATAACCTCTCTGGTCAGTATCATTGGGAAAAATACAAGCCCTCATTAAACATACAAGGCAAGCTTCAAAATACAAAATGGCAAGGATTCCAAAGACAACACTAAAGCTTTCTTTAGTGTTGTTTATAATCTAAAGGGGAAATCTCAGATCGGGTCACAGTTAATTTAAATGGTCACAAAGTACTTATCTGACTGACATTACCAATTTCTTGTCAGACAGTTTGAATGCGGATTTCACCACCCTGTTGTTACACAAGGGCGACATTTCCAGACCTGAAGAATGTAAAATCTGATGATTCACAGACACTTTAGTTAAAACATCTCTTTACCAAAGTCCAAACCACAGTGGCAGTGGTACTGGACAGTGTCCCTGGCTGTGTTATACACAAGCTGACATATGAAGTCACCACTCACCTAAACACTCTGTCCAGATGCAGCCTCTATACAGGTTACATACTTGTGGAATGACGTATGGTAATGGTGTTCACAGTCCACAAGGGTTGAGCTACAATGTCTTCTTCTTCTCCTTTCGGCTGCTCCCATTAGGGGTCATCACTGTAGATCATCTGTTTCCATTTCTTCCTGCCCTCTGCATCTTGCACTGTCACACCATCAACCTGCATGTCCTCTCTTACCACAGCCATAAACCTCATCTTAGGCATTCCTCTTTTCCTGTTACCTGGCTGCTTCATCCTTCGCATCTATTTCATAATATACTCTGTATCCCTCTTCAGCACATGTACAAACCAATGTAATCCTGCCTATCTGGCTAGGTCTACTAACCTTCAAACCTCAGCTGACCCTCTAATATACTTATTCCTAATCCTGTCCACCCTCATCACACCCAGTGCAAATATTAACATAAATTGATTAAGGGTAGAACTACAACAGATCCTGGAAACTCTCACACTATAAGCCAGGCAAATGTTATCTGGAAGGCTATGGAGCACAGCATTATGGAACTCATTAACAGAGACATTATGGACCTGCAAACACTGCACCATACCCACTTAGGTTCTCTAAAGGCCAGATCATGGCTTCTACACCTAGTAGACTTCAAGACAGTTAACAAGGCTATAGGTGAGGGAGGGGTGGTCCACACAGCCAAGCTATAGCTCACCAGCAATTCATACCCATCCCACATTCTGGTATTATACATAACCTCAACAGACTGACCATAAACGATTGTTAGATGATAGATTGACAACTGACACACAGATGTAGGACACACAGTAACATTTGCAGCCTCCATGTACAATTCTATGCCAGTAACAAGTGGTATTCACCTGCACTCAGTCCTGGGACCTCTTCTGATTGGCATATAGCTTTCTTAGGTACAAGCAAACACAGTAGGGATATGTCTGCCCAGGTTTTATGAAAATGCATACTGTGGGCTATACTTTATTCTCCAGATGGCACACACATCCTCCAAAAGGGTATCATAGAGACAGATACCTGGTGCCAAAATCATGCTGTAAAGCTATAAGCCAAAGAAAGCATAGTTATCCACTTTTAGAAAACAAAGTATCCCCAGAGTACCACATAGGTAGTAGCCCCCAAAATGTGGAACAGGTACAAATGTATACATAGAGCCATGTGTTTAGTCATCTCTCCTTTGATAATCACATTAACAAAGGCTTTTGGAAATCCCTCTGTGGATCACGTAAGCAATAAAGGGTTTGCATGCAGATCCACAGAGGTTGTTGCACACCTATAATGATTAGTCATCTTTGCCAGACTTTGCTTGCTTTGGAGCAGGATTCAAATATACCTCAAGCATAAACCCTTACTCAAACTCTTCAATAGAAACCATGATGAGTGGATGTGAAACAGAAGACGTAGCCCAGGGATCACTGCAGTGGCTAAGCTTGTCACAAGCATACAGAAGTGACCTAAGGTCTGGAAAATGCCAGCACACTCTGGCAAAGATAACAGATGCTTTCATGGAGAAAGCAGAGTACCCACCTATGAAATAATTGAGGTCACATGTATGTATATGGCTTTGCCCCACAGCTACCTTACATGTGTTATGCACATACAGTTGCCATTGTGATATGTCATACACAAGAAAAATCAAAACCCACTCCACATTGACCAACAGTGTCACACACACTCCCACACCTGGAACACAAACACAGTTAGCAAGTGCAGGATTCAAACCCGTACCTAACTACATTATGATACAATAGCAGTACACATTTACACAAAGCGCTATACACATTACTGGGATTTCACCTTCGACCAGGTGTATTTGTAGGATGGTGACATCATCAGACTTGACAAAGATGAGTATATCACTTTTAAGGGGTGTGAGTAGTCTCCAAAAAGGTTGATCCTTTCTCACGAATACACACACAGCTGGAAAGTGCAGGATTCAAACTCCTACCTAACTACATTATGATACTACAGCAGTACCCATTTACACAACGTGCTATACACATTATTGGGATTTCACCTTCCTACAGGTGTATTTGTAGGATGGTGACATCATCAGACTTGACAAAGATGAGTATATCACTTTTAAGGGGTGTGAGTAGTCTCCAAAAAGGTTGCTCCCTCCTCAGGGAGACAGGCACAGTTGGCAAGTAGAAGATTCAAACCCCTACCTAACTACATTATGATACTACAGAAGTATGCATTTACATGACGTGCTATACACATTACATGGGTCTGACCTTCCCACAGGTGTATTTATAGGATGGTGACATCATCAGACTTGACAAAGATGAGTATATCACTTTTAAGGGGTGTGAGTAGTCTCCAAAAAGGTTGCTCTCTCCCCAGGGAGACACACACAGTTGGCAAGATGCAAGATTCAAACCTCTACCTAACTACATTTTGATACTATAGCAGTACGCATTTGCGCAACACGCTATACACATTACTGGGATTTCACCTTCCCACAGGTGTATTTCTAGGATGGTGACATCATCAGACTTGACAAAGATGAGTATATCACTTTTAAGGGATGTGAGTAGTCTCCTATACACATTACTGGGATCTCACCTTCCCACAGGTGTATTTGTAGGATGGTGACATCATCAGACTTGACAAAGATGAGTATATCACTTTTAAGGGGTGTGAGTAGTCTCCAAAAAGGTTGCTCCCTCCCAAGGGAGACACACACACACACACACACACACACAGTTAGTAAGTGCAGGATTCAAACCCCTGTTTAACTACATTTTGATATTACAGCAATATGCATTTACACGAAGCACTATACACATTACTGGAATTTCAGCTTCCCACAGGTGTATTTGTAGGATGGTGACATCATCAGACTTGACAAAGATGAGTATATCACTTTTAGGGGGTGTGAGTAGTCTCCAAAAAGGTTGCTTCCTTTTCAGAGAGACACACACTTGGCAAGTGCAGGATTCAAACCCCTGTCTAACTACATTATGATTTTACAGCAGTAAGTATTTTGACAATGCACTATACACATTACTGGAATTTCACCTTTCCACAGGTGTATTTGTAGGATGGTGACATCATCAGACTTGACAAAGATGAGTATATCACCTTTAAGGGGTGTGAGTAGTTTCCAGAAAGGTTGCTCCCTCCCCAGAGAGAGACACACACATACTTGGCAAGTGCAGGATTCAAACTCCTACCTAACTACATTAGGATATTACAGCAGTACACATTTACGTAACGCACTATACACATTATTGGGATTGCAACTTCCCACAGGTATATTTGTAGGATGGTGACATCAACAGACTTGACAAAGATGAGTATATCACTTTTAAGGGGTGTGAGTAGTCTCCAAAAAGGTTGCTCTCTCCCCAGGGAGAGACAGACACACACACATACGCAGTTGGCAAGTGCGGGGTTTTAATCCAAACTAAGTACTTCTTTACACTTCAGCAAGCAATATGGAGTTACAGGGTGCAATAGGGTGCAATACAGACATTACTCGCTGACAGTTTTCCCAAAGCATTTTTTCACATTTGCTAACCTCAGCAGGCATATCATACTAGGTGTATTATGAGTGTATTGTATGCATAGGCCATGACCATATCATATATGGGTTGATGCATCACATGCTGGCACACACAGGGTCAAACCGGTGACTAAGCTCTGTCAACCCAATAGTGGACAATACAGTCAAGAGGAGTAGGGTCATACAAGCACAACACCAACAGTCTCACATAGACCCACAATATAAGCACCAGCAAAACACACACATAAATACACATTACCATACTCGAAGAATACAAATATTAATCTGAAAAAGAGTGAGTGTCCTCCTAAGCAGACAAGCAAGCAACATGCACCTCCAAGTACACACCAAAAAACACATAATACACCAAAGCAATGTGCCTCACAACAGGCCCTAAGGCAAAATAACATACCCAACACACTAGTAATAGGTGACTCCATAGTCAGGCACACAGATGTTCCACTCACTAGGCTGGACAAGGGGAAGGTTACTGTCAGTTGTCTGTCAGGTGCTATGATCCGCCACATAACACAAGCACTTAGGTCACTCCAGAACAGGTACATGTATGACGCGGTCTTTGTACATGTCAGTGTGAATGATCTGAGACATACCTCCCAGGACAACATGACAAGAGATATATAGTAGCTATATGATCATGTAGCCCAGGCTGGTATGACCCTGACCTTGAGTAGCATCTTACCTCCACCTACATGATACTGCAATATAACAGAAAGATGATAAACTTCAACAATTGGCTGAGCTTCTGGTGTCATTCAAAGGGTATCCAGTCTCTGTCTGCCTGGGATAACATGATAGACATGTCTCGTTGCTTCGCTAGATATGGTTTGCACCTGTCACCCCTATGCTTCTGAATACTGGCCAAGGCTCTTACTGTCCCTATATTACCTTTTTTAGGCAAGGCTCAAAGGTTCATAGGTTCATAGGTAGGTACTAGGCTATCAGCCCTGGGAACTATACAAGCCCAGCCTAAAAAGGTACCCTGGCTTTTGCCACCCAAGAAAATTATTTTCCTGTGCCACTGTCGAGCAGAGCCACAGAGGTGATCCCTGGGGTGAATTTCCTATTTCCCATCCAATCATCAATAGTTTTCTTGAAGAGTGCTAATGAGGAGCTTTGTTTAATATATATAGGTAGTTTATTCCAGAGTATGGGAAGTCTCTGGGACAGGAATCTATCGCTCCAGCATGTTCTGTTTATTTTGGTGACAAGGTTTAGGTCCCTAGAGCATGTAGCTCGGAGGGATTGGTATTTCTTTAAGTGGAGCATGTCCAACAGCTCTGGGTTTGACATAGCTTTGTATATTAGGCAGAGATCACCTCTGAGTAGGCGATATGCAACGGAGTAAAGCTGGATTTTTTTGACGGACTGTGTAGGGCATCTGTTTGAGGCCGGTAATCCTCTTTGTGAGGTATTTCTGCAGCCTTTCCAGTTGTTGTAGATGTCTTGTGAGGTACATACCAAAAGGGGCATTGTACTCTATAATGGGTCTAATGAGTGATGAGTAGAGGGGAACAATGACCTATTTTTTTCTGGATGAGAAACCTTTTGTGATGAGGTGTGCCATGTAGAAGGATTTCCTGACTACTGTGGCGATGTGATTATCAAAGGAGAGACTACAGTCCACCTGTGTCCCAAGGTCTCTTATCACACTTTTGGTGTTAAGTATACTACCACCTATGTTGTAGTTCATGGGTCCAGAGTTTTTACCAAAGGGGATGACAATGCACTTTTATGGCATTGAGCTTGAGGCCATGGCTTTGACACCAGGCATCTGTCTCAGTGAGGCCCTTTTGTATGATGTCCACATCGTTAGGAGTTTCGATTATGCTTCTAGTTTGCAGTCATCTTTGAACTTCATTAGCCAAAGACTTTCTGTGTTAGCCTGTACTTCAGAGAAGTAGATACCAAACAGGAGAGGACCCAGGACTGAACCCTGTGGTACTCCACTTGTCACTGGTCTGAAGTCGGATTTGGAGTCTGCTACTTTCACAGTGTAGGTTCTGTCAGTGAGCCAGTTGGCAACCCATCTTGTGACATAGGGATTTATACCTAGCTTAGTGAGTTTATCTATAATTCCAGAGTGGGGGATGGTGACAAAAGCCTTGGCAAGATCTAGATAGGCTGTGTTAACCACCTTACCCTTGTCTACAGCTTTGGTGACTGCTTCAAAGAAGTCTATCAGGTTTAGGAGACATGATCTGCCTTTTACAAACCCGAACTGGGTGGGGTCCAGAGTTTGGAGAGTACCAATGTCTTTGTTTATAAGTTCACACTAATACACAATGTCCAATCCAGTATCAATGAAGGCTCTCCTCCATATAAAAACCATAAATCACCAGGATATTCTTCAAAAAATTCAGATAGTGGCAATAATCCAAAGAACGAAAGGTGACGAAAATAATTTGGATTACCAGACAACTTTGGAAATTGTTTAAAGCATGGAGTAACAGTGGAGCTTTATTGGACATTTAGTGATTCTTCTCCACCAGACTGGTGTCTTTAATATGGCAACAAGAGCGAGGTGAAATACCTTGAACAACTTTGGGTCACATTGACATGTAGCAACATAAGATTCTGAGGAAGTCTCCGTGCAGGAGATGAAAGCGCTTAATCTGTTTGTCCGAATTGTGTGTGGTTTATATCAATAAATTATTTTCGTCACCTTTCGTTCTTTGGATTATTGCCACTATCTGAATTTTTTGAAGAATATCCTGGTGATTTATGGTTTTTATACGGAGGAGAGCCTTCATTGATACTGGATTGGACATTGTGTATTAGTGTGAGTTGGTGAATTTTTGGTTACTAGTCTTTGTTTATAAGTTCCATGATGATACGTTCCATAGCCTTGCAGACCAGGCTCATCAGGCTACTGGGCGGTAGTTCCCGGGGTCCGTGGTGGCTCCCCCCTTGTGGAGTGTGATAACAGTCGTTGTGCACCATTCAGCAGGCACAAAGCCTGAGGTGAGGCTATGATTGGCCATGGTACTTAGGTGGGTGCCAGTTCATTCTGTAGTTCGTGTAGAACACAGCCTGGGATGTTGTCTGGTCCCATGGATGATGTGTTCCTGGCTTTGGAGAGTGTGGTTTTTGCCTGTGCAGCCATGATTACAGGAACTTTGCATTCTTCCAGTATAGAGATGGGCTCTTTAATGGGTGAGAGGGGGGTAAAGTTAGCACTGAACCTGTCAGCCAGGATGTTGGCAATATCAGTTGGGTCTGTATATTTAGTGCTATTAGAAAAATATTAATTTGTATATGTCTAATGCTTATTAGAAGCTAAAAGGGTTAACATGTTTCATTCTATTTTATGTACAAGCTTAATTCTGTATGAAATTATAAGATGATTTTTCAAACCACAGTATGTTTTCTGAAACTGCAAAATGCACCCTGACCTAGTATTTGCTAGCACAGCAAAATTCATGTTTATGCCTTTTGGAAATGTACTGAGAAGCAGGTGATTATCTGCTAGGTCAGGAAAATGTATGAATAGTGTATGAATAGAATTGTTTTCTTTCTTATGACTGAATATGAACAATCAGCTCTGTTCGTGTTATGAGAACATGCACAGCTGCGGAAGAATAAGAGATACACAAGACAAAGGACTGCTTGAAGAATCTGTACTTGCTTTGTGCTCGAATTAGCTATAGTGCATTGAATGGTAACATAACATAGTGAGAAGCTGTATCTAACCGGTGGTCACCAAGGCCACATTGTTTTTCTTAGGAAGTTTTCATAAAATTGATAGTGCAAGCAGACAATTATTGATAAACAGCTGCTATGTAATGATGATATTAAAACTTGTGATCTGTTGCGTCAGCTTGGTAGGCAATGTCTTATTAGAAAATATATAAAAATGTCTGTACTTCCTGATTCTAGTTAGACAAACTCTGTATTAGCACGTTTTTGTCTCCTTGCTGCAAGATTAAAGTGCCTTAACCTAAACCTACCGTGTATTGATCATTTTTAAAGTTATTTTTCCTATGACAAGTGCCATTGTGCTGTAACTCAGGGCAGATCTGAGTGTTGTCATTGAGATTATTGACATAGCTATAGAATGCTTTGTGGTTGTCTTTATAATCAGTGGCAATTTTGTTTTCGTAACTAGCTTTGGAGAATTTTATCAGGGATCGCAACTTCTTACTGAGGCTGACCAGGGAGCTCCTACACTCATGGGATTTTACTCTCTTTTGTAGCAGTTTCTTCCTTCTCTTGAACAGTTTGTTTATGGCAGGGGACCACCAGATTGGCTTCCTTTTTTTGGAGGATAGCGCCTTGGTTCTGTTTGGGATAGCACGATCCATGCACTCATGTAAGTGCTTATAAAGTGCAATTGTGTAGGATTCAGTAGTTGTAACTGTATTGTCCATCTGCATGGGTGTCATGAAGTTCACCACTTCTGTCTTAAGAAGCATGAAGTTGGCTTTGGAGAAATTTTTTACCATGGTTTCCTTAATGGGGGGTGGGGGCAGGATGTGGATATCTAGGGTAATTAGCTTATGGTCGGATCGGACCAATGAGGCGTTGACTTCAGGTGTGGAACACCAGTCACTCAGGACAAACCAAACCCCATAACCAGCACAAATAACCACAAAGTGAGCTAAATGCTACTCATTGCCAGAAGTCTCAGCCTCCAAATGCACACACTCCAGGCACTTCTCAGTATGGAGAATATTGATATCTGTGCAGTAACAGAAACCTAGTTCAAGGCTCCAGAGAGCACACCAGCACTACCAGGATACTACTCATTCCATACCTTCCAGCATCAGGACCTGGATCATAGCACATAGGGTGGAGATGTCTCCATATTCATCAAGGATACCTACACCTCTCTCTACATCCTCTCTACAGGATATGTACCCATAGAATGTTGCACAGCAACATTCTTCCAACTCCACAGGGGTGGGACCACAAAAGAACCTTGGCATTCTCGCTCTATGAGCCTGATGAGTCTGATCTGCAAGGCAATGGAGCCAATCATAATGGAAGTCAACAATAAAGACATTGGGAACCTTCACACAGTTGAGCACACCCAGTTTGGCTTCGTCAAATGCAGATCATTCCTCCTGAACTGGGTGGATTTCTTTGAGACAGTTACCCAGGCTGCAGATGATTGAAAGGAGCTCCACACAGCCTATCTATACCTTGCTAAGGCTTTTGACACCCTTTCCCAATCAGGTATCATAGATTAACTCACCAACCTGGGCATAAATCCATACATCACAAGATGGACTGCAAACTGGCTCACAGATAGATCCCACAAATTAAGAGCTGCTGGCTACATGTCAGACTCTAAACCGGTAACAACTGGTGTTCACCAGGGTTCACTCCTGGGGCCCCTCGTGTTTGGTATATACTTCTCAGAAGTACATGCCAACACAGGAGGGTTGTGGTTGACTAAGTTTGCTGGAGCTGTAAAGTGTTTGCCATAATAGATTCCCTGGATGACACAAATATTCTCCAGAAGGGACTCTATGAGACAGATGCATGGTGTCAGAATCATGGCCTCAAGCTCAATGTGAAAGAATACATAGTAATCCCCTTTGGGGAAAACAAAGTACACTCACAGTACACCATAGGGTGTTACCCCTAAAACAAGGTAATAAGGGATCTGGGGACACAAGTAGATATTCATCTTTCCTTTGGCAACCATGTTGCCAAAGTGATTAGGAAATCCCCACCCAATCAACAAAGGGTTTGCATCAGGATCAAAAGGTAGTGGTGGTCTACCTAAGTCATCATCAGACCCATCATTGAGTACAATGCATCATTTTGGCATCATTCAACTAGGCATATGCAGCAGCTGGAGAGACCAAGGAGGGCATATCCACCAGCTGGAGAGACATCAGTACCTCAAACAGTTGTGTTATGCAACACAACTGAAAAACAAAATCTGTTCTCTGTTGCGTATCGCCTACTTAGAGGCAAACTCTGGCATAACATAGAGCCATGTCACATAACTGTTGAACATGCTCCATCTAAAAACAAAACTGAGTCCACACTACACACCCATATGAACCTCATCACAACAATGAATGATCATGTAATAGCTTTCTAAGTTTGTTAATGGCTGGGGTCCACCAGACTGGACGTTGCCCCTTTGTGGAAAGAGTCTTGGTTTTATTTGGGATTGCCTGATCCATGCAGTCCTGTCAGGGGCCTTACCACATACCACCAGTCTTGAGTGTGTGTGAAGTTTGCTTAGAAGTTCTTATATTTTTCTCTCTCGTGGGAACAGTGACGTATTTGGCCTTAAGGCTGGGACTGCTGCTTTGCACACTGCTTTTATGGTTTATGTGTTGCTTGTGGTCTTTCTTGAGGTAGCAGTTGGGGTGTCTGCTTTGGAGGCCTCTGCTGTTTAGGTAAATTTTCTTGAGTGCAATGTGTTACAAGTAACTAAATGCAACAACAACAAACAGTAACTTTCTTTCAAGTGAAATAAGGAAATAAGTACAGTAAGCAATGCAGATATCACTAGTGATCCAAAATAACAAGCAAACAAACAACAAGCATATAAACAAAGCTAGATTCAGCAGGCCTGGATACAGTTCAAATATTCAGGCACTATAAACCTTAATGTAAAATAACTGGCCTGAAGCCCAAGTGCCTAAACCAGAACTAATACACTTGGACACTGGGCTCTCAATCAGCAGTTCCCAACTTAGAAGGATGAAAGCTACCTGTCCTGCCACCACAGTGCTTGCCACAAACCTTCCTAATGTAAAACAACTGGTCTGAAGCCCAAGTGCTTAATCCAAAAAGCAGTAATAAATACCATTGAATACTTTAGAGAATGTCTGGATTAGTGCTCAAGTTACACAAACAAAGCTAGATCCAGGAAACAGTTCAGATATGCATGCACTATAAGCCTTTAACCAGAAATTCCCAGCTCAGAAGGGCAGAGTCCAGCCTCTCCTCCCACAAGAGTGCAGACATCGAACCCTCTTAATGTAAAATAACTACCTCACCAAGAGGTGCTGGTGGGATAGAGTACCATCCCAGAGACTTGCCTTACTGTGGAACAGGGTCCCAATGTACATCAGACAGAGCCCCTCACTGACACTCTTCAATAGGAACCTTGATGAGTGGATGGGAAACAGACAATTCACGCCAGGGATCACATCAGCAGCCCCACTAGAAAGGGGCTTAGGGTACTAACTATTAGAACTAGGGCTTAGGAGACTAGCCAATGGGGTGGTGAAAGCTGCACAACTTTCCTAGGCTAATATATGCCTTTGTGAAGATAGTCTACTACATACCTATGAAGCTATGTGACAGGTACATGTCTACAGATAGTAGATGTGTACTTCATTGTACAGTCATGTTGTACAGCAGGCACATGCACCACATACACTGTGATGCTTACAGATACTGGTGGCTATTATGTACAGTGGGTGAGATGTGCACCTCATGTCTTTTGTGCCATTGGGATGTGTGCTGGGTGGGACAGTCCTGGTTGGCTCCCTGTCATGGTCACCCTCTTACACACATCTCTGCCTATCCATCTTTGGCTTATTATACTGTGTTCCCCCTACATATATAGATACATAGGTATGTAATAGGCTATCTGCCTGAAGGCATATATTAGTATGACCAGAGTGTGCAGCTATCACCACACCTGGGGTTAGTTTCCTATGCCTCTGTAGTAGAGCTGATGAAGTGATCCATGGTGTGACAGTTCAGTTTCATATACACTCATCAAGGCTCCTCTGGAAGAGTGTCAGTGAGGGACTCAGCTTAATGTAGGTTGGGAGCCTGTTCCAAAGCAAGGGAAGTCTGTGAGTTAGTAATGTATCCCTCCAACATGTTCTATTTATTGTTGTGATGATTATATCCCTAGAGCATGTGGCACAGTGAGCTTGGGTTTACTTCAGACAGAGCATGTACATCAGTTCTGCATTGGACATGGACCTGTCTGTTGGGCAGCGATCGCCTGAATAGATGGTATGCAACAGAGTACAGATTGAGATACTTCAGTCTTGTTGCATGGGGCAACTGTTTGAGGCCAATAATCCTCTTGTTGAGGTACTTCAGTGGTCTTTCCAGCTGCTGAAGGTGCCTCATCAGATTCATCGCAAGTGTATTGTGGTACTCTCTGATGGGTCTGATGACTGATGAGTAGAGGGAACCTCCTTTGACCTACATGCAAAGACTTTGGCAATTTGTGGGAACACATAGCATGATTTTCTAACCACTTTGTGAATGTGTTTCTGAAAGTAGAGATGACTATCCACATGTGTCCATAGATCCCTTATTATTACCTCC
This sequence comes from Protopterus annectens, assembly GCF_019279795.1. NCBI lineage: Eukaryota > Metazoa > Chordata > Ceratodontiformes > Protopteridae > Protopterus > Protopterus annectens. The sequence continues at coordinate 829,305,443 of NC_056725.1, forward strand.
ATATTTAAGGTGTTGGCACCTATGTGGTATTTGTATGACTGTAGCTCGAGCCCATAATTTTGACACCACATCTGTCTAACTGAGACCCTTTTAAGGATGTCTCTGTTGTCCCAAACATCGATTATGACAACCTTTTTGCAGTCATCCACAAACTTTGATAACCATAGTCCTTGTGTGTTTGACTGCACTTCTGAATAGTATACACCAGACAGGAGGGGTCCCAGGACTGAGCCATGGGGGACAGCAGTGGTTACCAGCTTACAGTCCAACAGGGAGACCACAATTCATACCTTGTGGGATCTATCTGTGCCCCAGTTGGCAATCCATCAGATGACATACCTGTTTATGCAAAGGTTGTTGATTTTGTGGATAGGACATGTGTGTGGGATGTTGGAAAAGGGCTTTTCAAGGTCTATGTAGGTCGTATGGAGCTCATTTCATTGAAGTATGTCCCGAGTAACCACCTTGCAAACTGTCTAGCAGGTTTAGGGACCATGATCTGCCCCTGACCAAACCAAAATGGGTAGGGTTGTGTGTTTGAAGGCTCCCAATAGCTCTGTTTATGAGTTCCATAATGATGGAATCCATGGCCTTGTAGATCAGGCTTATTAGGCTTATAAGACAATAGTTCCCATGGTCTGTTGTGCACCAACACTTGTGGAGTGTGCCAAACGTTGCTGTAACCCATTCAACAGTTTCATATCTTGTACAGAGGTTGAGTATCAACAGACTGTTCAGGTGCAGGGTCTGTTTGTTTTGGAGTTCACATATGACACAGCCAGGGACACCAAGTCATCCCATAGACACCGTGTTTTTAGGTTTGGATAGAGCTGTTTAACCATAGTATATGTGATTTCTGGGTTTTCACAATCTCCAGGTATGGTAATGGGCCCTTTTGTCAGTGAGAGGGGGGTAAATATATATGAATCTGTCTGACAAGGTGTTGGCAATGTCAGTCGTGTACATGTATTCGTTTACATTTTGCACAAACTCAGAACATATATGAGTTCACATTGATATTTATGACATAGCTAAAGAAAGCTTCATGGTTCTCTATAGCAATAACCCACGCCTGGGTGTGGGTAATGCTGGATTTACCCACGGTTGACGTGGTTTGGTCACGAGGGCTAAGCCCGAGGGACCAAACAAAGCCACCAGTGGGTAAATCCAGCATTACCCACACCCAGAAGTGGGTTATTGCTATTATACGACATTATTTAAGAAAAAAAATAATTACTTTTCTTAAATAATGGCATTGTATAATGCCTCCTTGCTGCCCTTCCGCAGCTGTCTGGTATTCTGCGGCAGTTCTGATGTACTGCACATGCCTACGCAGTACATCAGAGCTGTGGGCAAAAGCAATGGAGAAAGCAAGATCTCTGTTGCTTTTTACTGTTTCGCTATGTTAAATGGGTTTAACATAGCGAGACAGCTTTAAAATAAGCAACGGAGATCTCTGTTGCTTTTTACTGTTTCGCTATGTTAAACCCATTTAACGCAGCGAGACAGGTTTTAAAAAAAGCAATGGAGAAAACAAGATCTCCGTTGCTTTTTACACACTGTGTCACTATGTTTAAGGAGTTTAACTTAGCGAGACAGCTTTAAAAAAAGCAATGGAGATCTCCGTTGCTTTTTTTAAACCTGTCTCGCTATGTTAAACTCCTTTAACATAGCGAGACAGTGTTTTAAAAAAGACTTATACTAATGGAAAAAGTCCGGGCAACCGGACCTTTTTCCATTAGTATAAGTCGATTTACAACATGTACGCTGGCCAATCAGCGTGCACGTTTTGGAATATTAATGGGGGGGTCATGGTATAATATGGAATATTTGGCAATATTTTTGGCAGAGCTTGGCTTGGATAATGTTAGGAGTGCTCATTGTTTCATGATGATACTAATCGGAGATTTATTGATCTTATTTGTATTTTAACTTTCTTTGAACAACGTATGTACTTGTATTACATAGTTTGATTATGACAGGGGTCTAATATATTGTATGGGTATGTTTTCATATCACTGTGTGCGCAAGGCAGGATTGGTGAATAGTGACATGTGTCTGGAGTAAGAACTGCAACTGCCAGATATGTGTGGCCCACTGCTGTACTCAGACATGGCCTTACGTGTGTGAGCATGCCCAGTACGACCTTTCAATATGTTGTTGACTGAAATTTGCAAAATTTGTTTAAGTGTGTGAGCATGCCCACTATGGGCATATATACTATATGTGTGTGAAAAATCAAGTTGGTTTTTACTTCAGGGCTAGCCTTTGTGTTGTACATCGACAGGAAGCATGCTGTGCCTGCAGGGCTTCCATGAGTCAATTTGCATAGACTTATCAACATTTCTACATACGGGGGGACAGCTATTATTTGTACATTTCTACCCGGGGGGCACACCTGATTGTTACTGTGGGTGTACATAGGAATGGGGGTACACCTGATACTTATACACATTTGCTAGGCCTGCACTGCTATGCCAGGTACTCCATTTCAGTCTGTACTGTTGCCCATCGTACTGGCTTAAGGCATACCACTGAACTACAGACCTTAGCTTCCAATTACATGCATATTAGTTTGTGACTTCATAGCCTACCCAACCCACATCACACTGCCTGGCCTGCTGTTATCTGTCTGCATAGGCCTGGGGGGAGGTTACCCATATGCCTCTTCAGAGGGCATGATACAGCATTTGTTTGTGTTTGCGTTTGTCTACAATTGTCCTGCTGGCTGTGACTATTAGTTATGTGACCCCCTCCCCCCAACTGGTATGTGTGAGTGACTTAAGATGAGTCTGTGCCAGTGAAATGCAGTCATGGCTTAGTGGTTCAGTAATGTGACTATAGTGCACAGTATCCTGAGTTCAAGCCCTGTCACTGTTTTTTATTTTCCTGCTGGGCAGATCTGACTGGTTAAGGAACAGTAAAGCAGGTGTGAGTGTGTTTACCCGACTTTGCTCAACTTTGCCTGACTTTGCTCAACGTTGCTCAACATTGCCCGACATTGCCAGACGTTGCACTGGTTAGTGTGGTGCTCAGCTACGCACAATTGGATTTAAATATGCTCAATACTGGTAAAATGTGCTTAGCAGTGCTTTACATTGCTTAAAATAGGGCACTCATGCCTCAGGTGGTGCTGCAGGGCTGCCTATGTTGGATGCACATAGTACACTCCCTATACATGTTTGAAAACAGGTAGTGTCAAGTTAGGCATCCCTTTTACTGTATGCGCGAGTCAGAGAGAGGTGTAATTTCCAGGGTTCCTACTGAGTCAGTGTATGTGCTATGCATTGCCTCTTTGCCATGGCCAGGGCATACTGGGCACACCTCTTTCTGCCTACTGGGGCAGGCTCAGGTTGTTCCTCCTCTGAGTCACGCTGTGCCTGTGCAGGCCTTGGGAATGGTGGGGGGCTGTTTGGCCCTGCCCCATGCTGTTCCTGCTGCAGCTGTTTCCGCAGGATCATATTGTGTAGCATGGCACATACCATAAGAATTTGGGTACATGTACTTGGTGAGTACTGCAAGGCTCCACCAGATGTGTCCAGACACCGGAACCGTGACTTGAGCATCCCAAACACATGCTCAATTGTGTTTCTTGTTTGTGCGTGTGCCTCATTATGGAGTTCTTGTTCAGGTGTGTGTGCATTTCTGATGGGTGTCATCAGCCACGGCTCCAGTGCGTATCCAGCATCCCCCACTAGGTGACCATCAGGGATGTCCCCATTGGCAAATCTCTGGTACAGCTGCATCAGATGCCAGATGTGGGAATTGTGATAGCTTCCGGGGCAGCCAGCATACACATTCATTATTATGCCCTGGGCATCGCACACGACCTGGCTGTTGATGGAAGGGAAGCCCTTGCGGTTGATGTAGAACCTACCCCGCTCACCGGGTGGTGCTTTGATGCATATGTGCATGCAGTCTATTGCACCCACTACCTCAGGTTATTCTGCTATTTGGTGGAAAAGGTGCATATTGCTGGCCAATACCTCACAGGAATTGGGGAAATATACATGGTCACCGACATGTGCTGACATGGCATCCAGGAACTGGTGGAGTACCCTGGATGCTGATGCCTGTGAAATCCCCATCATATCACCAGTTGGTCTTTGGAAGGTACCTGTAGCTAGTATTCTTAGGCCAACACATACCTTGGTATCCACTGGGATGGATTCCCCTCTGTTGGTTCAGTGTGTGAGGCGTGGCCGGCACAGCTCAACAATTTGCTGTAGGAGGTCTCTGTCCACCCTATAGCACTCCACTATCTCCAGCTCATGTAGCCCCTGGTAGGTTACCCTGGGTCTGTACACTCTTCTCCATCTCCTCACTGTGGGTTGCTCAGCAGCATTCACAACATCACCACCCTCAGCACCTTGCGCATGTTGGTTTATGATAGCAAGAGCAGCCCCTAACATTTTGTCTGACTTAAGCTTTTTAAGCTTTCCCTCTTTGTATACTGCAGTGCTGCAGAGTTCTTGAGAAAAAACAGGGGGGAATGCTGTTTGCAGAGTTTAAAGTGCTGGGCTGGGATAGTCTGCTGCCTGTGTAATTGGGTGATTCTGATATATTTCACCTGGCAGCTCTGCTAGTTCTCCTTGGTTAACTTCCTACTACTGCTTTTCCTTCCATTTCCCTTTCTGTTTCCACCCGGGGCAGCGCTGCGCAAACATGCGCACACGCTGTGTGCATGTTTGCAAGAAAGTTCTGAACTTTTAACAGTGTGCACCTTTGGTTTCTGTTTTTTAAATGGGACAACTGTAGACACGCCTCTTGCAATCCTGAACAACAGAGCAAACACAAGCCACTGTGCTCCAATTAGTTTATAGCCTGTCTGACACACCCCCTCATGATGTCACCTATATTCTAGTATTCTACTTACCTACTCCTACTCTTATACTCTTGGGACATGCCTCACATGCTGGGGAAAATTGGGATTCACTATCCTTATCCTCATTTGCATAGGATTGTCTAGTAATGCATGGTTACATCTCTCACACTGAGCTTCCCCCCCTTAGCAACCACTACTTAGTGGTTATGTTGTCTTCAGCCTGCCGTTCACCTGTATGGCAGAATAATCTTTTTAGTGAAGATGCCTATTTTTGTCTTTTTAGAAATTACTTTCTTGTTTTTATAAGCACCGCACGTTTGTGTGGTACTGCGCTATGCTTAAACATTAGAGATCGGGGAAAAAAACAAAAAGTTAAATTGTTATATTTTTAAACATTTTATAATGCCAATGGCCTTATATTTGGCCATTGGCATGCTTCCTCGACTGTATGCATCCTTTATTTGGAGCTGTCATAGCTCTGTTTAGCTATTTGCAGAAATGTACTCCGTTACCAACGGAGTACATTTCTGCAGCTAACACTAATCTTCCACGGACAGGTTAGTGTTTCCTGGATCGCAAATTTACCTCATTTGCATGACTTTCACCAGCAAATGAGGTAATTTGCATACCATGACGCTGTCCATGCAAGAGTAGCTTTAGCAGCTCTCGTGCACGCCCCTGCCAGCTGTTCCTGGATCGCATGGCAGACATATTGCTGGCGTGAGCTCCTACACTCTTCTTGCACTCCGTGCAAGCTTTCGTAAATCCGAGGGATAGACTTTAATATAGTATAACATACTTTCAATCCACAAGAGAGTAATCATAAAACTTAGTAAAACTGATACATATTATAGGTAGGAGAAACAGTGACTTAGAAGAGGAAGAAAAATGATATCAGAGAGGGTTAAAAGCAGAATCTGAGTAGTTAAGTGTGTGAAGCTTACACTGTATTTCACAGGTACAGCTGGGATTATTTAAGAAGTATTTTTTTAGTGCAGCTTTAAAGGCTGTCAGGGATTCAAGTTGAGTAATAGATGAGGAGAGGCTATTCCATAGTTTGGTAATGTTATATGAATATAAGCATTGCCCTGCTCTTTTGTTAGGTTTAGCTGCATTTAAAAGGGTCCTTTCTGAGGAACTGAGGGTTCTAGTTGGGGTGTATGCGTGTAAGATAAACTGGAGTGCAGGCCAGCTATCAGGTTTGAAAATTAGCTTATGAGCAAATGTTAACTGAGTATAATAGAGATAGTGTTGAAATTCAAGCCAGGGCAGGTTTGAGATAGCTTTGCAGTGGTGTGAACAGTTGGGGATGTTAGAGGCGAATTTCGCTATCTTGTAGTAGCACAATTGCAGCTTATTACTGTGGGATGTATGGAGGTTAGTGAAAATGAGGCTTCCATACAAGAAGGATAGAATAAGCAAAGCGTTTGCTAGTTTTATCTTTGTTTATCTAGGTAGTTTATGTCGGTATAGCTTGCCCATTTTAAAATGGGTTTTCTTTACTGTATTCAGTATGTGTTGTTCAAAAGAGAGTTTATCATCAATAATGATTCCTGTTCAATTTCTGTTTTGTTATGTGAAAAAATATTGAAGTCTGCAGCTGGAGGTTTTGATGAAAATAGTAGCAGTTTAGTTTTTTTGGGGGTTCAGCATTAATTGGGCATCATTTAGCCAGGTTTCTATGGAGGTGAATGCATCTTGGGTGATCTTCTGGAGGTTAACAAAATTGTTGGAGGAGGAGATGTTAGTTGAATCATCAGCATATTGAATTAATATGCTTTTTTAGGACCACGTCTCTTTAATATATATCACTAATGATCTAAATAAAGCCTCCCAACAAAGCATATTGAATTAATAGGCTTTGTTGGGAGGCTTTATTTAGATCATTAGTGATATATATTAACGAGACATGGTCCTAAAATGGACCCTTGGGGGACACCTGTGTTGTTTGCCAGATATCTGATTGTTGGTTTTGCCATCTAACTGATTGTTGTCTATCATTTAGGCAAGAGGAAAACCAGGTTATTACACTTAGAAAGTTTTTCTAAATATTGTAATAACTTAGGGTTTGATACTGTGTTGAAAGCTTTTGATAGGTCTAACAGGAGTACTGAGGTTGACAGGCCAGCATCAAGGGCTTTATTCACAGTATCAGTGAAGGAGATCAAAGCTGTGGTCATAGTATGACCAGGGTGGAAACCATGTTGAGTGGGAGCTAGGAGGTTGTTGTTAATGAGGTGATGTATTAGTTGAGTTTGTATGCATTTTTCTAGGATTTTTGATAGCAGGGAGAGAATGGAGATCGGCTGGTAGTTTGAGAGATTGTGAGCATTACCGCCTTTGTGTAGTCGGGTTATAATGGATTTTTTCCATAGTTGGGGCACATAAGATTCAGAGATTTAACTACTGATAAAAATGCTAACAGGGTAAGCTATAGCTTTGGCCGTAAGTTGTAAGTATTCAGGTGGTAGATTATCAGTGGAGAGTGAGCAGAGCTTTAGTTTAGTTAACAGTTTTAGAATTAGGGATGTAGGTACAGGTTGCAGTGAGAAGGGAGAATTGGGTGGATTATTGTTAAAGGGAACCATAGTGTATATAGATGTAGACATGGGGGTCTATTTGTGTGGTATTTTGGAAGTTAGGGTTGGTTTTTCAGGATGAATCCTTGACTAGTTTTTGGATGTTGTCAATGAACTGGATGTTAAATATTTGTGCTATCTGGTGAGGGTCTTAGTCTGGAGAGGGTGATGGTTTTGAATGTTACCTGGATTAAGCAGGGAGGATACAGATTTCCAGAATTATGTTGGATTATTATCCCCGGTAAACAAATGTAAAATAAAAATAATAATGCTTTGGTTCATAAATGCACAACACCTGCAGTCTTGGGGGCTGAAAGGAAATGTTCCTACTTGTAGCTCATGGATATATGGGAGTATTATTTTCTATCAAAACAGAAACGTGTTGACATCTAGCAGAGCTGGTTCAGTTGATTGCATATCAGCTAATCTAAATATTATAGCTGTACCAGTATAAGATTGTGGTAAAGTGGAGATCCTTCATGGATCAACGTTTTGGTATTCAACGATTAAACATCGATCACTATAGGATCAACAAAATGCTGTTTCAATAGACAGTTATGCTTATATGTATAGGTGTATATAAATATATATATATATATATATATATATATGTATATATATATATATATATATATATATATATATATATATATATATATATACACATATATGTATGTGTGTGTGTGTGTGTGTGTGTGTGCGCAACTCTGAAAGCAAAGTACTTTAGTCAAGGGGGAATACCCTGAGATTCCTAAATTTAGACATAGCATACATTTCTACCCTTCTTGCTTTCAGTTGCAATATTCTAAGCATTGCAGTTATGGTCCTCAGAATTTCGACAGGCACCCCCTTTCTAGAAAGGGGCAAAAATATTCATTCAGATAGTCCTTTTGTTTTTTTTGTGGTTCAGTCCATGGCAACCTATGTAATTAATTGAGAAAGAAGAAACTTTAAAGATGCAGAAGGTAAGGAATATATATATATTTTTAAAAACAACTAAAGATTACTTTAAACAAATAAAAATAATATAGTCTATTTCCAACTTAACAGTAAAACAATGGGTAGTTAGTGGTACTCCACTGTTGGACTGTTGACTTCCAAATGAAGATAAATGTATTTTTTTAATTAAAATAGCCACTCTTTCCATTCAATAGACATAACAGTTTCATTTTTTGCTAAAAAGCTCAACTCATTCAGCTGGATACTTCAGCATACTCCATACACTTTATTACAGGTCTCCTGCTATTCTGGGAGGATAGAAACTACATGAAGCAGTGAGCAGCCATTACCATTTGCTTAGGCTGCATCAACTGACTAGTGCCTGAGACAGTATGAATCAAAACTGAAAGAAAATAGAATGACTTTTGGAGATGACTCATATACTGTGAGTATGGCAGAAAACTGCATTTTTTTTTAATAAATACTCTGTTAGTCCATAATCTCTTTAGGTGGTACTTCCAACCAGCCAGTCAGCCTGTAGGATAGTGTGTATTTTCTGATACAGCTAATATTGTGTGTGTGTGTGTGTGTGTGTGTGTGTGTGTGTGTGTGTGTGTGTGTGTGTGTGTGCGGAGGGGATGCAGTGGGTTGCATAGATTGCAGTGTATGTGTCAGCTTTAAGTTGAAATACAGTGCTATGGACATTATTTATATACTTAGTCATTTGTTCACCATCAGACATTTGAGATGTACACCATCATTAAGGTGGTAGTAACTAGTGACTACAAGTATATGTAAGGTGGGGTGCAATGGGTTGCAATGTATGTATTTGACAATGAAAAGCTGAAACACATTACTGTGGCCAGTATATCTAAATTTATTAATTCATTCATTTGATCCCAATCAGACATCGTTGGTACTCATAGTCAATAAAGTGGCTGCAATTGGTGGAGATTGAGTCAGTATGTGGATAAAACTTGACTGCCTTCTGCTGCAATTTAATCACTATTTAAGCAGCAGTTTAAAGTTGTAATCATTTACCACTTACCCTGAGAGTAGGATAAGAGCAAGGGTTTTAGAATCTGGCCCCTATGCAACCCTGTTTATAGACAGGCCTTACACTGAAGTAAGTCACTTACACTGAGACCAAGTCATTTGGAATCAGGGCAGCCTCGCACCAAGAGCCCTCATTTGGAATATGACTCAAGATATTCAACAAAAATCAGTTTACCTCTAGCCTGCAAAGTTGTATAGAGAAATGGCACAAAATTAGCAACACAAAACATCTGTGAATATAAATTCAGCTTGATAACTACCTTTTATAAAAGTGAAGGTCTGGGGTGAAATCAGTCATGGTGTGTAATAGCAGGAAATCCCTGGAATGTGTGGGATGCAGTACTAATACATGGAGGACTGCTAACAGGACAGTGTTTCAAAGGTCATATTGTAGTAGAAAAATGTCACAGTTATTGAAAATGAACATTTACAAGGAAATGTAGAAAAGCTAAAACCCATACTAGAGCCTTCACTTTTGGAAATTCCAAAGTTTTCAGCCATACAATTGGAAGACTTAAACCTCAGGCAGGCAATTCAGGTTATGTTCATTAGACAAAACCAAACTGCAGTGTAAAACAACAGGCAGAATATATACAATAAGCATTATAGTCTGACTGCACCTTAGCATTATGTAAGGTGAGTCTAACATGAATTAAAGTTATAATTATTTCCGTAGCTCAAGTTCAGATTTTCTTTTAGTGTATACTGTGTATAAAAAAGGCTATACTCGTGTAGGAAGATCAACTGCAATGAAAGACAACTTCAAAAATTAGAGTTATCTAAAGGAGGAATGCTGATTCAGTTATTGCAAGAAAAGAAATTAAGGAGTATTCACAAAGCCAGGTTCACAACAGTATGTGCCATGAGCAGGGGACTAGTATGCTCAATGCAAACATGGAAGTATATATGTGTGTACTTAATACACAGGAAATAGTTGTGGTAAAGGCAGACAGTTAGCTCCAAGGATCAAAGAAGAGGATAGAGTTTCCATTTCCAGATAATGTTGCACAGGTGCAGACATCAAGGGGGAGTTGGGTAAATTATCTCCTTTTGATGTGACCGTTATAAGAAGGATACATACTGGAATGTGTAATTAAAATTATCTATTAGAAATGTTACAAGGAACTGTGCATATCAGAAGCAATTCATTTTTGTATGACAAGACTATTGCATATTAAGTCGAGTTAACTAAAACTGTAAAATAAAGAAGTTGTTTATTCCAGAGAGAGCTTATAAGGCAACTTTTGTTCAGTTTGAGAACAACACAAATATAACAGTTTGCCATAAACTTGGACACAATATTTTCAATGTTCAGTTTGATGTTATGCATTAGCTATTATTTAAACCTGTTTTAAAATATGCATTCTTGGCTGTTTACATTAATAAGAAATGCAAGCCGAAGACAGTACTGGCTGCACATGGAATCTGTTTCTACATTGCTCATGAATATGTCATATGTCTGAGTCATGCAGTAGTGTGTGAATGTTTTAGCACTATATGTAGTAAAAATAATTGGTTTTACTCTGTGGATTTGTGTAATCAAACTGCAGCCAATCACAATGACTCAATCAATTTTGAAGCACAGCAACCAATAACCACTATTTTGGTCACCCCCAAAATCAAATATAACAAATCAAACCCTAAATAAAAGGCAAGAACTCATATATTGCATCTCGTAACCAATGACAATGAAGTCATCGAATATGAAAGACAGCAAACAACAGCCACTAATTATGGACACCCCCAAACTCAAATATAAAAACCTAAACCCTAAATAAAAGGTAAGCACACACATCACACAAGATACAACATAAAAACACATTCCACCCTGATAATTACAGGGCTCATGGTCCACAATTTTAAAATATTTTTTTTTACAATGTTATGTATTATGACATACACTGGTTTATCTATATGATGCCTTATTAGGTTCTTGAATTGTAATTTTAATGGTGTAAAAATATTCTTTCACCATAGTTGGTGACTTGCAGATAGTTATACCTATATAGTTACAAACACAGCTTTTTCAGTAATGTAAATAACTTCCACAGCATTATACTTGTAGTGATTATGAATGGGAGACGGTGTATTAACACATAAGGCCATTCTAGTATTTGAGAATATATTTTATACTGTCTGGATTTATGAGACCCAGTGGGCTTGTCAGTACCAGGTAGATGTACTTTATGTTGTTTTGTTGCAGGAGACATATTAATTAATGCCCTTTTTAAAAACAAAGTTTGGACTAGGATCAACCAATGAAAAAAGTTATCCACCAGGGCAAAAGAATATCTTTACGCCATTAAAATTCAACCTTCCCTATCACAATTTGTCTACCCTATGCATGCATGTGTCCAGCCCTTGTCACCCCAGCCTCATGGGTGCACAGCCCCTTTTTGTATGTATTGTTTCATTTCTAGTTGCCTCAACAAGCTCCTAACATCTCTCTCCATACCCATTGTCCTCTTCTCTTGCACCCCATACTCCTAATCACTTTTCTTTCTTTTATAAAAAAGGGAGCTATACCTTCCTAAAAATATTATAATATCTTCCTGATCCCTTGTCTTTCATTTTCCTGCATGTTCTCTTTATTTATTTACCTCTGCTTGCTGTTTTCCCTCTTTGAACCCCATTTTGTTGTTGATAAGGGTGGTGACGTGTAAACAACCCAGTGTTAAACAACATATTGTAAGTGAACATTTCCATGGTGCTTTGAGATGATCTGTTACATAATGTGCTACCAGTCACAACAGGTCTTTACTCTGCAGAGGACTTTAAGATCTGTGTTATCTTTGCTCAAGTAGTTCACGATGCTTCTGTTTGTAATAAGTATCATGAAACCTTTAACACCAGGTGCACGATTGTACAGCTCCAGCAGTTCACATTGCTCTACTCTCCTGTGTAACACAGGTTCATAGGTAAGTACTAGGCTAACTGCCCTTGTGGACCATTTTAAGCCTAGCTAGTTTCCCTTTGTGAGAATCAAACCCTGTACCTCTTGCCTGTGAGGTAAAAACCTTGACCATTGTGCCAACCCACCCTCAATGGCCAATTGATTACTCTGCTAATGACCTTAGGGGGCCTTTTTAATCCTAGCAATGGTTCTCATAGTGTGAATCAAACCCTATACCTTCTGTCTGCAAGGCAAACACCTTCACTACTATACCAACCCCCAACCCAAAAATGCACATACATGGTTTGAACCTCTGAATTTGGCAATGGCATTCTCTTAACCGGTGTATTATCAAGTAAAGGCACAGAAGCACACATGATCATCACATCAGAGATACTCTGCTATGTTTGGATAATGCAGTAGGAATACTGCTTGGCATATCAAAACAGAGCTCAGAAGTAGAGTCAGCCCAGCTGCCCACTGTAGTTATATAGTGAATTTTTATAAATCCCAGCCATGATGTGCAATTATAATCTGAATGGCACAAAGTACCACACCAAGGAAACAGCTAAGTTACATTGTTATTTATATGCAACAAAGTAGGGATCTTTCAATAGAGAAAAATATGCAGTCTAGGATGAGGGGAAGCTGCTTTTAGTCTGTACTGCTACTTATGTCTATACTAAGCAATGAGGACACCAAGTTCTTCCAGTGCAAATGAACTTGAAAGCTCTAGTAGCAGGGAACTGTAAATAGTTACCAGTCAATTATTTCATATATTTTCTATGTACAATATTACTGGCATTTTGTCTTTCTCTCAGCTACATAATCCCTGTTTTGAGCTACTTGTAAATGTCTTATTTTCACTGTTGTTTAATGGGCACAGAACAGTGCAAGAAACCCATACTTCTCAACTGACCAGATTTTCACAGAATGTCCAGATTTTGGCCTCATATTTTTAGTCTGTTCCTCATAAAATTTATGTTTTTCAGACAAATCACTAAGGACCAAATTAATTCAATAATGACAGACACTCAAGTTTCAGACTTCATATCCTACAAAAAATACATGATAATACAAATCCTGTTATTCTAGTAATTTTCTAAGTTTATAAGAGCAACCTTTAACATCTGTCCCTGTTTTGGGCCTTTCTACTTCGATTATTGCTGGCTTTCTCCAGATTTCTTGTGGTAAGAGGTCGAGACATATGAAGAAACCACAGACTGCACAGACTGCCCCTGGATTTTGAACTAGAAGTGAGGAGCTTGACCAAGAGCATGAATTAAGATTTTAATCTTGGCACTGACAGTGCAACCAGATGTAGTGAGTGGTGGACCTAGCAGCCATCTGTCAATGGCCTCTAATGTCACTTGAACTGTTTCTTATCTGGTAGAGTGGAATGTGACTATTACTTTATATTGTTTCCCTTTTGTCCCTGTTAGGTTGCTCAGGATAACAGCTTCTCAGTAATTCTAGACATTAGTTTTTTAGTACTTATTATTGTTCAGAAAATATATGTTGATTCAAAACCTGTTGATTGATTACTGATCTAAGTCGCTGAGTAATATTTAAAAATTGTCCCTGACCCCACCCTCCCTTTTGTTGAGAACTACACATGTCCCTGAGTTTGTACCTTATTTGTAGCCTGTTGATCATATAAGCAGTGGTTTTCTCACCAATCATAAAGGGTTTCACTGACTAAATAATTACAGACATTTATGCTTCCATGTATATTATCCAAACCTCTTTATTCTATTAAGACGTATGTAAGATATCTGTCCCTGATTTTTGGATGTTTTTTTTTACAATATTTTTTACTTTGTCCTTGATTCTTTTACTAAAAAGTTTGGGAGATTTTTTTTTTTTTTTTTTTTAATTATACAAATTACCTATAATTGCTGGGTCTGTCTGGGCCATACCTCTCAACTGTCTGGATTTTGGAAGAATGTCCAGATTTTTACTTCATATTTTTGTTATATTCCTCATAAAATTTGTAGTTTTCTAGCGAGGACTGAAGTCCCCAAATCATGACACACCTTTGAATTTTAGACTTTATAGGTTCATAGGTTCATAGGTAGATACTAAGCTATCTGCCCTAGGGCATTTATAAGCCTAGCCAGAGTGTATTTGGCTTCCGCCTCCCTATTAGATTAGCCTACTGTGCCTCTGTAAAGTAGGTCACAGAAGGTACCCTTTTAAGATTAGTTTACTGTGCCTCTGTCTAGCAGGGACACAGAAGAGATCCCAGGGGTGGATTTGTGATTTCCCATCCACGCGTCCAGATTTCGCTTGAAGAGGGTCAGCGAGGGGCTATGTCTAACATAGATTGGGATTCTATTCCAGAGTGAGGGGAGCCTCTGGGAAATGAATCTGTCCCTCCAGCATGTCCTATTTATTTTTGTGCTGAGGTTTAAGTCCCTGGAGCGTGTAGCTCTAAGGGACTTGGATTTTTTGAGGTGGAGCATGTCCATTAATTCTGGGTTTGACATGGCTTTGTACGTCAGGCATAGATCGCCTCTGAGTAGGCGGTAAGCAACTGAGTAGAGCTGGAGTTTCTTTAGTTGAGCTGCATAGGACATCTGTTTGTAGCCCATGATCCTCTTGGTGAGGTACTTTTGGGGTCTCTCCAGTTGCTGCAGGTGTCGGGTAAGGTACATCCCAAAAGGGGCATTGTATTCAATTATGGGCCTGATGAGTGATGAGTAGAGGGGCACAATGACCTCTCTTGATCTAGATGTGAACCCTTTCATGATAAGGTGGGCTATATAGAAGGTCTTTCTAACCACTTTGGCAACGTGATTATCAAAGGAGAGATTACTATCTACTTTGGTCCCCAAATCTCTAATTACTTCTTCTGTACTTAATGGATTACCACCTATGTGGTAATTTGTGGGCACCTTGTTTTTCCCAAAGGGGATGACGATGCACTTTTTAGCATTTAGCTTGAGGCCGTGGCTCTGGCACCAAGCATCCGTCTCTGTGAGACCCTTTTGGAGGATGGCCCCTAGTTTGCTGTCATCTGCAAACTTTGTCAGCCATAATCCCCCCATGTTAGCCTGAACCTCAGAGAAGTATATACCGAACAAGAGAGGTCCCAGAACTGAGCCCTGTGGGACGCCACTTGTAACTGGTTTGGCTTCGGACATGGCACCTGCGATTCTGACCATGTAGGTTCTATCTCTGAGCCAGTTTGCAACCCATCTTGTGATATAGGGGTTGATATTTAAGCTGGTAAGCTTATTTATGATGCCCGAGTGGGGTATTGTATTGAAGGCTTTTGTGAGGTCCAGGTAGGCTGTGTGGACTACCTTTCCCTCAACCTCCAGAAAAATGCATGCTAACACCGAATTAGTTATTCTGCCAACTTTCTTAGTTTATAAGAGCAATATTTCAAATCTATTCCTATTTTTGGTCCTTTGTTCCTCATTATGTTTGGCTTTGTCCAGATTACTCATGCCAAGAGGTTGACAGTTATGGACCAGAGGCAAATTAATAATTGCCGTTTGCTCATTATTCTGTTTTGCAGGATTACTGTGATTTGTGTGAAGTCACTAGAAATATTTTAATGTGTGAAACAAAGTTGAAATTATTACATGGACATCATTATTATTACAATTATATGTCTGAAGAGCACACAGACATGGCTGCTATTGTTCATTGTGGGCAGGGCCTGTCTGTGGATGAAAACAGCTGACCCTCTTGTCATTTGCTCAGTTTAAACAGTCACTGATCTGGCTTTGCAAGAGTAGTTTACATTTATGTGAAATAAGATGTAATACTTTCCTATTGTGACATTTATTTTTTATTACAATCTGACGAATGATTAGTTACACAGTAAAGTGATTGTAACTGATTGGTACAGAGGCCATCTATGGATTCAAGTAGCTTACCACTGCTGTTGTATGACCGTTGTTAAGCACTAATCACTTTTCTGGTGTGACATGAGTAATACCAAACAATGCATTTGCTGACATTAGTGTAATACCAGTATTAATATGGCTAATGTTTGTGTGTGTGTGTGTGTGTGTGTGTGTGTGTGTGTGTGTGTGTGTGTGTGTGTGTGTGTGTGTGTGTGTGTGTGTGTGTGTGTGTGTAAGGGGAGACTGTGATTTATGCAAGAATAACAAGTTATCCATTTCTTTCACTTTTCATCACAAGCATCAGCTTTGCACACAATAAGCAGCTATCTCTGATGATCTACCAGGAGCTGGATTTGGATGAAAGTAACTGAGCATTAGTACAGTGGTGCAGTGAGTAACACTGCCAACTCACAGCACATAGGTTTAGTCGAGTTCTTAACTGTAGCTTCTGTGAGGAGCCTGCATGTCCTTGATGTGTCCATGTGTTTTTCCATGTGCTCTAGTTTCCTTCAACACCTGAAAGATGGGATTTAAGTAATTGGCATTCCACCTATTTGCTGGTAGGTACGAGTGCAGTGTGCATGTGTGTGTGTGTGTGTGTGTGTGTGTGTGTGTGTGTGTGTGTGTGTGTGTGTGTGTGTGTGTGTGTGTGTGTGTGTGTTCTTGTACATCTTGTTACAGATTTTGGTCTGTGGGCACATGCAATACTTTAATCTCATGTAGTCTAAAACTGGCCTTGCTAAGACATGCACACAAAATGATGCCATAGATTGCATGGGGGGACAGTGAGGTCATTACTGCTTTAATTTGTTTCTTACAACTGACCCTCTGAAGTGTGCACAGAATGTTGTACAGCTTGTGTAGGGACTGTGGACAGTGTGGTCATTATTTCTTTAACATGCTCGCTATTCTCCAAGGTATACCCAGAAAGTTATTAAAGCTTGTCTAGGGGCAGTGTAATATAATATATAATATATAATATGTAATGTTTAATAAACTACTGTGACTGTTTTGATTCTTTTTTTCCTATAACTAGTGTAGTCCGGGTACAGATCTGCTATATCCAAGATTGTTAGTAAGCTTCTGAGCCCTCCAAGCCCTTCTGTGTTGGAGAGAAGCCTTCTAGCTTATCAGTGGGAGTGGTAAGCACTAGGTAACCTATCTACCACAGGAGGAGTGGTTTCTGGCCCAGAAATTATAGTTTATTGGTCGTTTGGGAAGCTTTTCCATCTCTTTCAACCTTCTGATTTAAAAGTCTGTGTTTTGCGCTTGTTTCATGCCTTTCCTGTTACTAGTCTAGTCCAGGTGCAGATTTGCTGTATCCAGGACTCTTTGTAAGCTTCTGAGCCCCCCCCAAGCCTTTCCGTGTTGGAGGGAAGCCTTCTAGCTTATCAGTGGGAGTGGTAAGCATCAGGTAGCCTATCTACCACAAGAGGAGTGGTCCCTGGCCCAGAAATTGTAACTATTGGCTGTTTGAGCAGTTTTTCTCCATCTCTTTCAACTTGCCTTTCTGTGTTGGAGGGAAGCCTTCTAGCTTATCAGTGGGAGTGGTAAGCATCAGGTAGCCGATCTACCACAGGAGGAGTGGTCCCTGGCCCAGAAATTGTAACTATTGGCTGTTTGAGCAGTTTTTCTCCATCTCTTTCAACTTTCTGGTTTGAAAGTCGCACTTGTGCCTGTTTCCCACCTTTCCTATAACTAGCCTAGTCCGGTTACAGAGTTGCTGTATCCAGGATTGTTAGTAAGCTTCTGAGACCCCCAAGCCTTTCAATAAACATAGTATGTAGTTATATTCCTCCAGGCAATAACATTAACACCTTAGAAACCACACTTCAATGGTTATCCTCCAACCGCCCCCAAGAAACAATAGTACTTGGAAACTTCAACATTGATTGGACAACTTGTTCAGCATACATCCCAACCACCATTATTAACTTACATGGTTTCTCACAAACTATTACAACCCCCACCAGAATCAACAAATCTAACAAAAAGGAAAGCATTATAGACTGACTCTTAATAAATAACAAACCCCAGCTTTACAAAGCAGGCACTCTACCTGAGGATATGAGCGACCACCTCCTAACCTACATAATTAGAAAAAGAGACAACATGCCCCTCCACACCACCTTTAAAACCCTCAGGTACACAAAGAACTTTAACCTACATAGTTTTGAATCTGATCTAGGCCTATGTAAATGGGTCAATCTTAAAACTCTACCCCTTGACCAAGCAGTTTCAGAATTCAACACTACATTCCTAGCCATCTTAGACAAGTATGCTCCCACACGCAGAATCAGAACCAAAAACAAAATAGCACCATGGCTAACCAAAACTACCAGACAAAAAATTACTAACAGAAATAGAGCATGGTCCTCATGGAAAGCTACCAAATCCCCACAAGCCCACATAACATTCAAGCAGGCAAGAAATGAAGCTAAAAGATCTACACTATTAGATAAGCAAAACTACTTTTGCAATTTACAGCAAAAGCACCAAAATCAGCCTCAAAAATTCTGGTCAGGTCTGAATAAGCTGCTCAACCCAAGTAAATCTTCTACCCCAACCCCCTCATCTACCATGCAACTACCCTCTGATTCAGAAGCTAATACCTTTAACACTTTTTTCACTGAAACCATCAAGACCCTAGCCAATAATCTATCTCCCTCCTCTTCATCTACCATCCCACCTACTCATACGTACCACCCACCCTTAAAATTTGAGCCTATCCCCACTGACTATATCAACTCTTTACTCAAGAAATTAAAACCTACCACCCTTGCAGCCGACCTACTTCCCGCAGAATTCCTACAAAAAGCTGCTAAAGAAATAGCTTACCCTATCTCCATCTTAATCAATCGTACAATCCAAGAATCCTACATCCCCTCCATTTGGAAAATCGCTCACATTCTTCCACTCCATAAGGGAGGTAACTCCACAGAACTCTCTAACTACAGACCTATTGCAATACTATCTCCCCTAGCCAAAATAATGGAAAAATGCATACAGAAGCAACTATTAGCCCACCTTACTCACCATTCTCTCCTAACCTCATCCCAGCATGGTTTCAGACCAGCCCACAGTACAACCACTGCCCTTCTCTCCTTCTCTCACACAATAAATCACAACCATAATCAAAACATGCTCTCCTCTGCCCTCTTCCTCGATCTATCAAAAGCATTCGACATGGTAAATTACAACTTACTCTTAGAATCTCTAAAATCACTGTCCATAGATAACCCAGTATGTAACTGGTTCCACTCATACCTGAAAGATCAACAACAAGCTGTCTTGTGGAAAGATAAACTATCCCCCCTTCTACCTGTCACCCTTGGAGTACCCCAAGGTTCTATTCTGGGTCCCCTTCTTTTCTCTATATTCATCAATGATCTGCCCAAAGTCATACCACAGGCAACTACCATACAGTACGCAGATGATTCTACACTAATCTGCACTGCCTCTACTCCCACAGAATTACAATTCATAACCCAGACTACCTTCAACAAAGTAGAGAACTGGCTTAATAATCGTCTTCTCCTATTGAACCCAAACAAAACCAAACTACTACTTTTCTCCCCCACCCATAAGCTAACACCACCAATAATTACAGTATCTTCAAACAATGGCACCATAATCTTTCCTGAACCAAACACTAAACTACTAGGTATAATTATTGACAACAATCTGAATTATAATGCCCATATAGACAAAACCATAAAAACAGTAAATAAAAAATAGGCTCCATGTAAAGGATAAAGAAATTTCTAACCCAACTGCCAGAACCGCAATAGCCTGCACACATCTTCTATTTTCTCTTCTGTATGCCTCACCCATCCTCACTAATCTATCTAAAGCAAACCTCAACAAAATCACCAGCTGTTATAACAATATAGCTAGATTTGCCACAGGCTCCACATACAGAACCCACCATTGTCATAATCTTTACAAATTTGGCTGGCTAGAACTTCCCAATCAAATATATTATAACCAACTCATAGCTGTACATAAAATCCTCTACCAACCTACCAGTACCCCTAGTCTATCTAAACTTATAACCCCCTATAACAACTTAACATCCCTACGCTCATCCAGCAGAGTGCTAGTACAAACAACCAAAGCCTACAACTCAGCGGGAGATTCATTGTTTTCCAACTCTGCTGGCAAAAAATGGAACTCCCTGCCTCCAGAAGTAACCACTAATAGCTCCTTCCCTCAATTCAAAATTTCCCTGAAAACACACATGCACAGAGTCTGGCTATGTCCATGCCTAAACCCCAACTAACTATATAAAGTAGACTAAGATAATCAAACTATACTCATGCTCATATCTTATCCCCGACTGACCTAAAAACACACCAATAAACATTTTAGACCAAACTTAGCTCTCAATTGTGGTTTCCCTTTTCTCCTTCTTAGGTGACTACTCTGCCTTACAAATTTATAATTTCCTCCAATCTATACTACCATCTCTATTTCATCTTCCTCACTCTCTAACTGAAAATTCTTATCCTTCAGACACACCTCTCTAAAGTTGGTTTTCCCTGTATATTTACTGCCTAAGCAATAATGTTTTTATCTCCTATATATTTGTAACTTATATATAACTTTTGTCCTTGCCCAACTGTTAACCTTATAGAGATCCTTGTAACCTGCATTTTTTAAGTAGTATAAATAGATTAATTGTTAAATTTTAGATATGCTATTACCTAAATTTTTATTGTTACTAATTTTTTCATAACTTGGAGCTTTTCTCCCCGGGCCTCCGCTGTAAATGGATATATATCCAGTCGGATTTTTCCTGGTTAACAAATGTAAAATAAGTAAAATAAATAAAATTTCAGTGTTGGAGGGAAGCCTTCTAGCTTATCAGTGGGAGTGGTAAGCACTAGGTAGCCTATCCTCCACAGGAAGAGTGAGTTTTGGTACAAATTTGCTGAATCCAGGACTCTTCATGAGTTTAAGCCTTTCTGTGTTGTATCTACTGCAAGAGGAGTGGTCCATCTCTTTCATTCTGGTTTAAAAGCCCCACTTGCGCTTGTTTCCCACCTCTGTGTTGGAGGGAAGCCTTCTAGCTTATCAGTGGGAGTGGTAAGCACTAGGTAGCCTGTCTACCATGAGAGGAGAGGTTCTTGGCTCAGAAGTTGTAGTTTATTGACCATTTGGACAGTTTGTCCGTTTCTTTCAATTTTCTGGTTTAACAGACTACATCTGCGCTTGTTTCCCATCTTCCCTGTAACTAACCTACTGGGAAGCACTAGAAAGCCTTAAACTGATACAAGCCTTCTAGCTTAGAAGAGAGACTTTGGAGTGATTAAGTATCAGTTTTCTGTACTTTCTTGCTGTACTTAACTGTTTTCCACCTAAACACAGATTTTCCAGCGTTTATTGTGATTTAAAAGCTTGTTCTTTTCACATATTGTACTTATTTAACTGCCTGCACTTTTAAAAAGTTGTTTTTTGTTTAAATAATTTGTTTAACTGTTGTAGGCTACACACTAAAGTGTGATAGCCTTTTCTGATCGTTTGTAGTCGTTTAAAGCTGTTTTAAGTGTATTTTTTACTGTTTTGCCTTATCTTTTCAAAAAAACAAAAAAAAAAAACAAAATAATTCCTTGTTTCCTGCCTTTCTAAGCTAGTATAGTCCAGTTGTCAGGCTAGTGCTGAATTCAGGGCTGTGATACTAGTTTCTGAGTTGCCCATACCTTACTTGGATAGAAGGAAGTTTCTCTGTTCACCTGTGAGAGAGGGGAGCTTTGAGCAACTTATCTGACCCTGGAGGAGTGGTTCCAGCCCAGAAGTTAGTAGTTTATTGGCCATTTTGGGCTAATTTCTATCTCTTTCATTTCCCTACTATAAAAACCGCGTTTGCACAGTTTTTGCGCACCAGGCAGTGCCAGTTAGCGACAATTAAATTATTCCTGGCTCCACTAAGTCTCATCTTCAGTTTTTCCCTTGAAACTAGTCTAACTCTCAACCTAAGCACTCAAAAAGCATCTTACAGCCCAGCACTTGTTCAGACCTAATATCAAGCACTAATATACCCTGACACTGATTGCCCAGCAGGGCAAGGCTCTTTATTCACCCCTCACCGACCAAGCAACTAAGCAGCTCACCCTACTATTCAGGCATGACCAAAGGGCAACTTCAGGTGCACTCTCCAGTCCAGCTGGTTAATCTGGGTATCCTGAGGCAATGTTAAAACTGCCTCATGTACACAGACAACCCTCTCCTCCTACCACAAAACACTAACATATGCGAGAGATGCAATTATACAGCTAAACTGGAAGCTAAGCTGTCTCCACCCAAGACTGAAACAGACAGTCAAGAGGAGAAGGTTAACACTTGCACCACACCTCCAGCCGCACACAGACCTACTAAAACAGCACTGGCAAAAACACACATAAATACACAAAATAATACTCCAAGGCTCTAAATAAAAACCTGCAAAAGCATCAAAGACCTCCAAAGCAGACAACCAAACAACCTGCACTTCCCGTCACAAACCAGACAACACATAAAACACAAAATCAGTGTGCCGCACAATCACAGCCCTTAAGGCGAAATAACATACCTAACACACTAGTAATAGGTGACTCTATAGTCAGGCACACTGACGTCCCACTCACTAGGCTGGACAAGCAGAAGGTTTCTGTTAGCTGCCTGTCAGGAACCAGAATCCACCACATAACACAAGCACTCAGGTCACTCCAGAACAAGTACAAATATGACTCTGTCATTGTTCATGTTGGTGTAAATGACCTGAGACGTACCTCCCTGGACTACATGAAAAGAGACATGGAAGAGCTCTCTGATCATGCAGCACAGGCTGGTATGGTCCTGACCCTGAGTAGCATCCTGCCCTCACCAAGAATGATACCTCAGTATAAAGAAAAAATTATCAATTTCAACAATTGGCTAAGTTTCTGGTGTCATTCAAAGGGGATCCAGTGTCTGTCAGCCTGGGACGACATGCTCAACAAGCCGCATTGCTTGCTTGCACCTGTCACCCCTAGGCTTTCGAATACTGGCCAAGGCTCTTGCTGCCCCCATAGTGCCTTTTTTAGGCAAGGCTCAAAAGTCAAACCCACCTCCATAAATAGCACAATTAACAAAAAAACGAGGGTTATGCTACCCAACGCCAGTGCTCAAAGCACTCCTCAGAATGGAGAACGTTGACATCTGTGCAGTAACTGAAACCTGGTTCAAGGCTCCAGAGAGCACCCCAGCACTACTGGGTTACAACTAATACCACACGTTTTGGCCATAGAACATGGACCAAAACACAAAAGGAGGGGGTATATCCATATTCATCAAGGATACCTACACCTCCAGGTTAGTGGCGCAGCATGATACCTCTGAGATCATCCATGTGCAACTAACATCGGGCAAATATGCAATGCAAATTGTGGCCTGCTACAGATCACCCTCCATGACCCAGGATCACCACTCCACCTTTCTGGAGACACTGGAAAACATGAAGGTCCTACCAAACATCCTGATATTGGGTGATTTCAATTACCCTACCATTCACTGGGAAAACTACTCGAGTACAAATTCCCAGGCTCAGCGCTTCCTGGAATTCATCAATTCAAATGCACTGGATCAGCTGGTAAACTCTCCTACCAGATGTGAAAACATATCGGACCTGGTTATCACCAACATGGGCAACAGGTGTTCTACACCAGAGGTCAACCCGTCACTGGTTAGATCAGACCATAAACTAATCACTCTGGATGTCCACACCCCACCACCACCCCCAACTAAGGAAACCACAGTAAAAAACTTTTCTAAAGCAAACTTCACCTTACATAAGACAGAGGTGGTAAGTTTCACAGCCCCCACACTAAAGGATAATGCTGCCCAAGATGCAGAAACCTTTACAAATGCACTCTATGAGCACCTACAAGGATGCATGGATCATGCCATCCCTAGCAAAACCAAGACTCACTCCTCTAAGAGAAGGAAACCAGTTTGGTGGACCCCTGCAATAAACAGGCTATATAATAGAAGGAGGAAACTAGTTCAGAAAAAAAGCAAATCCCAAGAAAGAAAGACATCCCTGATCAGTATCAGTAAGAAACTAAGGTCTCTCATGAAATCATCCAAGGCTAACTTTGAAAGGAAAATAGCCAAGGATTCAAAAGATAACCACAAAGCCTTCTTCGGCTATGTTAAGAATCTAAGTGGCAACTCGCAGATATGCACTGAACTAGTGCAAAATAGCACAAAATATACTGAACCTACTGATATTGCCAACATCCTAGCAGATAGATTCAGTGCAAACTTCACCCCCGCCCCCTCACCTCCAAAAGGGCCCACAACAATACCGGAAAAGTGTAGTGTCCCAAAAATCACAGACACACAGATGAAAACAGCTCTTTCAAAAGCCAAACACACAGCACCAGTGGGACCAGATGGTGTCTCAGACTGTGTCTTGCACAAACTACAGAACAAACTAACCCCCCACCTAAACACGCTGTTCAACCTCAGCCTCTCCACAGGCTACATGCCCATAGAATGGAGCACAGCAACAGTTATTCCTCTCCACAAAGGAGGGGCCACAACTGATCCTGGTAACTATCGCCCCATAAGCCTGACTAGCCTGGTCTGCAAAGCTATGGAGCACATCATCATGGAACTCATTAACAAAGACATTGGGAACCTCCAATCACTTGACCCAACCCAGTTCGGCTTTGTTAAGGGCAGATTATGCCTACTAAACCTGGTTGACTTCTTCGAGACAGTCACCAAGGCCATAGACTAGGGAAAGGTGGTTCACACAGCCTATCTTGACCTCGCCAAGGCTTTCGACACCATTCCCCACTCGGGTATTACAGAAAAACTCACCAGCCTGAACATAAATCCCTACATCATGAGATGGGTTGCCAACTGGCTTGCAGACAGAACTCACACTGTAAGAATAGCAGGCTCCAGGTCTGACTCTAAACCAGTCACAAGTGGTGTCCCACAAGGCTCGGTCCTGGGACCCCTACTGTTCGGCATATACTTCTCAGAAGTACAGGCAAAAACAGGAGGACTATGGCTAACCAAGTTCGCCAATGACTGCAAACTGGGAGCCATAATTGACTCTCCGGCTGACACGGACATCCTCCTAAAGGGCCTTACTGAGACAGACACCTGGTGTCAAAGTCATGGCCTCAAGCTAAATGCCAAAAAATGCATAGTCATCCCATTTGGGAAAAACAAAACACCCACGAATTATCACATAGGTGGCAGCCCCCTTAATACAGAAGAGGTAATAAGAGATCTGGGGAATCAGGTAGATAGTAATCTCTCCTTTGACAATCATATTGCGAAAGTAGTTAGGAAATCCTTCTATGTGGCCCATCTAATTACTAAAGGGTTCTCATCTAGAAATAAAGAGGGTATAGTGCCCCTCTACTCATCACTCATTAAACACATCATAGAGTACAATGCCCCATTTGGAATGTACCTCACAAGAAACTTCCAACAGCTGGAAAGACCACAAAAGTACCTCACCAAGAGGATTACTGGCCTCAAACATATGTTCTATGAATTTTTTAGGGAACATGTAGTTAGATATTTCCGATTTATTGATGATTTGATTTTTATTTGTAAAGGGGGAGGTAATCAATCATCAAAATTTATAGAATATCTCAATACCAACAAATATGAGATTAACCACTCAACAAGAAAAAAAGTCTGTATTACCACAGCCAAATAACCAGCGACACTCGTTCTGTGAAAAAATCTGCAAATTCCACCACAATGCAATGATATGAAGCACAATGAAACTAAAGGTATTATATATGCAATAAAATGTTCTTGTAATTGTTTTTATATTGGTGAAAGCAAGGGAAGTTTGGGTGAAAGAATTAAAGAGCATGTTAGGGACATAAAAAATAAAAAAATGACTAACCGTGTAGGAGAACATTTCAATTCAGTTCACAAGGGTAATTTTGACAGTTTACCAGTAACAGTATTGGAACATATTTCTGTGTATTTTTCTAATGAAGATTTACTAAAATATTTATTAAGAAAAAAAGAATCTATTTTCATAATGAAATATAATACTTTGCAGCCGATTGGACTAAACAAAGAATGTCATTGGCAAAGTTTTATTTAATTTTTGTTATAATAGTTTTAAAATGATGTTGTTTTTGCTTTAAAAAAGTGTTTCAAATAGTTAATTGATTAATTAGTTTTAAATTGAATATAAATTACTGTGCTTAGAGCAAGCATTTTACTCTGTAAAGGCTAGTGTGGCCGAGGCGCTAGGAGTTTTACTTGTGAAGTTTACACTGTGTTGTGTTTTACATTGTACAAACGCTGTGGAATTAAACAGAGTTTTATCTGTGTACCAACAGTTTTCATTGGCGAAATTTTCATTGTGCTTCGTATCATCGCATTGTGGTGGAATTTGCAGATTTTTTCACAGAACGAGTGTCGCTGGTTATTTGGCTGTAGTAATACAAATATGAGATTAAATTTGATGGTATTCAAATAGGTTCAGAAATTAATTTTCTAGATATAACATTAAAAGGAATAGTAAAAGCAAAAATTCACACTACTATGCACAGGAAATTTGATCAAATTAATTGAATGTTACATGCTACCAGTTGCCATCCCAGACATACACTGGAATCCATCCCCTTTGGAGAAATGTTAAGGATAAAGAGATTATATACTGATAAGGAAGAAGCATGGTAAGAGGCTGGAAAAGCTGCAGCCTCCTTTAAGTAGAGGGTATGACCCAGAAGAAGTGTATAGAAGTTATTTTAAGATCTATGAAAGTAATGTAGTTAGGGTTGCAGGAACTGGTATAAAACAAGTTAAAGTAAACAACAGTAATGAAATTTTTAATAATGATTCAATGTTTTTTGTCTCTAAATATACTCTTTTTTCAGACATATTTAATGAATCAGTTAAAGGTTATTGGAAACAAGTAAAAAGAGAAGTTCCATCATTGTCTAAAATTGAACTAAGAATTTATTATCAAAGGGGAAGAAATTTAAAAGATTTCCTGGTACATAGTAAATATTTTAGACCAAGAGAGAAAATTCTAAGTAATATAACAGAAAAAGGGACTTTCCCTTGTGGAAAATGTTCCATTTGTCAATATATTATAACCAAAGTGGATGAAATAAAAGGAAAAAAAAATTGAAACTTTAGGCAAGTATACATGCTTAAGTTTGTTTGTTTGTGTCTTTCGGCTTTTCCTGGTTAGGGGTCGCCACAGTGGAACTCCGGTCCGCTAATGATTGGCAGTTGATTTTTACGTACCGGCTTGCCAGGCCTGACGCACAACCTTCAACGAAGGTACGCCCATTCACGCATGTCTCCAAGCAGAAGACGCTCTAGCTGAGAATTGAACCGGACAGCGTCTTACTGTGAGGCGACAACGCTACCGCAGCACCACCATCGCGGAAATATACATGCTTAAGTAAGGGAGTAATATATGCCATAAGTTGTTCATGTAATGAATATTACATAGGGGAAACTAAAAGAAGTATAGGAGAAAGAATAAAGGAACATGTTAGAGACATTAAGAACAATAAACTTGCCAGTCCTGTAGCAGAACACTTTAATAGGGTACATAAAGGGGGCATGGAAAGTATGAAAGTAACTGTCTTGGAACAAGTATCTAATCAATATGGAAAGACAGAAATGTTGGAATATGTACTAAGAAGGAAGGAATCTATCTTTATAATCAAATATAATACTTTGCAACCCAATGGGTTGAATAAAGAATGTAATTGGCCTAGTTTTATATAATACTGTTTTTACTTTAAATACTAATTGAATAATGTTTTATTGAAGCATATGTAATTGGTTAATTGAAAAATGATGATATTAAGCTGGGATATAAATGGAGTGTTTTTTAGTATGAAAAAGTTTTACTCTGTAAAGGCTGTTTGTGGCCGAGGCGCTAAGAGAGTTTTCTTCAAGTATTAAAGTGTGTATGGTGGAAAGTAGAGCTGTTATTCACTGGTTATTTTCCTTTTGGTGTCGTATACAATATGTCCTATGCAGCCCAACTGAAAAAACTCCGGCTGTACTCAATGGCATATCGCTCACTCAGAGGTGATCTCTGCCTGACTTACAAAGCCATGTCCAACTCAGAATTGATGCTCCACCTAAAGAAATCCAAGTCACTGCGAGCCACGCGCTCTAGTGAGCTAAACCTCGCCACAACAATAAATAGGACATGCTGGAGGGATAGATTCCTGTCACATGGACTCCCCATGCTTTGGAACAAAATTCCAAATTACATCAAGCAGAGCCCCTCACTAATACTCTTCAAGAGAAACCTTGACAAGTGGATGGGTAACAGAAAAAACACCCCTGGGATCACTTCATTGGCTCTGCTTGACAGAGGATCAGTTAACCAAAGAAAAAAGCACCAAAAGAACAGTGGATACTGGTTTTTAATGCAATAAAAAAATAAAATCATCCAAAATTAATCATGTTTAGCACTTTCATCATGTTAAAATGACTTCATCAGAACAACTGACCAAAAATACAATCCACATTTAAATAGTCTCCCATCAAACACTGCAAACCAATTAATAAACTAATTAATCAGCATTTAAACATTTAAAGCACCAAGTACCAAGATGTTAAATTTTAAACATGAAATTATCCTATTATTTAATTATACATTTTTTATATTATATTGTGTATGTATATTCACATATTTGATGATTTTGTAAAAGATTAATCAATGGGGCAGCGAAAGACGATACACTCTGGCTAGGTTTATAAATGCCCTCAGGCAGATAGCCTAGTACCTACCTATGAACCTATGAACCTATAATTGAACATCAGAGATATATACAGCTGGTTATTTTTATGGGACGGTAAGGAGGAATGCTATTATATGCATCGCACAGCAACAATAACAACAACCTAAACTATATTAACATGTTCTGGTTGTTCTTTCAATTTCATTCCAGTCTGACATCAGTGGGGTACACAGAAGGTGGCTGCCTTTTGGAGGTAGGGGAGACAGAGAGCATACAGTATATATGCTTAATAACAGCCACTTGAAATATGTGACTGTGGCAGTTTGTGCCTTCATACCAGTGTAACACCAGAGGAGTACACAAAAAAGTGGCTATTTTGGGGAGGGAAGAGATGTAGGTAATATTCCCAGATTTGACATATGTATTCTTGGAAGTGTTTTATTGTGAACTGTTATTTTGTCAGGCACAACTTATTTCTTACTTGAAAATTTAATATAGGATTGAATTTTGTTCTTTGTTTTTTTTCAGGCAATCATTGAATTGAAAAGTTGGAAAATAACTGTAACATTTTTTCTCAGAGCATCTATAACCATATACCTTGCCCCCAGACCCCTAGCTTAATTCATTTATTTCACAGTTATTAAATTATTACAGTGCTCTCTGGGACAGTTAGGGTCTGTTGAAAGGATGCAGGAATAAGCAAAGCTGAAGAGCAAAACTGAATTTCATTCTTTGCTCATTTGTTTTTTGTTCATGAAATCATTGGATCAAAGGGTTGGACAATAGCTCTAAAATGTCTCTCACAACATCTGTATCTCCATGCATTCTGGGGGCTTAGTGATTATTTATTCCACAATAATTATAGTGTACTGTTGGCCATTTTGGATATATTTAAGGGATGCAAGGAAACTCAAACCTTAAGAATAAAAGTGAATATGTGCCCTTATTTATGATTTCTGTTCAGGCCATCACTGGAAGCAAAATGTTGGGGAAACTGTAAAATGCACTTCAGAACATCTAGAGCTCATATGGCTTCTGGGGACCTTGCAGATTCCAGATCCTTGGCTTAATTCAGTTACTTCTTCCACAGTTACTACAGTAACATCATTCTCAGTTAGGGTGTGTTGGAATGATGCAGACAAAAAGCTAGAGAAGGGGAAATGTAGCAAAAAGTACAAAAGGCAGCCGGGATAGTATGTGGAGGCGGTAATGTGAGGAGGGAGGCTCTGGGGATGTGTGCATGTGGCAGGGGCAGTGGGAAGTGGGAGGGCACCATGGAGCCCTTGTACCTAGGGTGGCATTTCACCTATGTCTGGCCCTGGCTGCAGAAACAGTCAGGACAATTTCCAGTTTAATCCTCATGTGTTATTCTCCTATGGCAACAGTCCCCTGATAACAGTGGTCCCAAAGGAAGACCTTAATCTACATTCATGTCCAGTTTGTAATGTTTTGCTCCCCTGCTTTGAAGACATTTGTATCTACTGTAATGGCCTAACTCCTCCCTTCTTGGTGACATGAGCACTTGGCAGCTGTGAATATATTATCTAAGGAGATAATATGGATGAAGGCAGTGGAATAGGAAACAACTCTGCTAGAATGTGCTTTAGCATATCATTTTATTGCTTTGTCACATTTGTCAAAAAATAAAGCAATGGAACTTAGAAAGTTATTAGCATATGCATTGCTTGGTAAAGTTGTTCTCCTTGCATTGCTTAGTGAAGGAAATAAAGAGTCAATATTCTTTTCCTATGGCTTTTGTCTTGTCTACATTGCACCTGAGCTGAAGATCTGCATCTATGCAATGAATAAGATAAGCTTTTTGGATAGAGTAATGTGAGAAGAAAACTGACATATGAACCAACTGATTTAAATTACTTCACAGGTACTTTATGAAGGAGAGGTTTTGTTACTTAGTGAAACTCTTTGCATATGAAAGATAAGCTATGGAGCAGCCATGGATAAGCCTTAGGCCTATAATCAGAAATGCATTTTGAGTGCGTTAACTACCACTAGAAACAATATCTTCCAAAACACAAACTCTGCAAAAGTTGTGAGCTTGAAGCAATGAAGAGTGAGTGTGTTATTCCATCTCAAAACAAATATCCCATTGCAGAAGGAAAACTAGGGGCTTACACTTGTTGGCCAATAGGGAAGGCAGAAATATTAGCTACACAGACATTAGAAGAGGAAGAACTATGGCCACCATCAAAATGCTACAAAAAGTACTGCAGGACTTGAAACCAATGAAGTAAAGGAGTACTGTGCAAGTGTGCATGTATGTACCGAAGTAAAGGAGTACTGTGCATGTATACACTTAGGTAAAGGGACACTGTTCATGTGTATACAGAAGTAAAGGAGCATTGTGCACGTGTACACTGAAGTAAAGGAGCACTTTGCATATATGTACAGAAGTAAAGGAGCGCTGTTCACATCTACACAGAAGTAAAGGAGCACTGTGTATGTGTGCACTGAAGTAAAGGAGCACCGTGTATGTGTGTACTGAAGTAAAGGAGGACTGTGCACATGTATGTACTGAAGTAAAGGAGCACTTTGCATATATGTACTGAAGTAAAGGAGCGCTGTTCACATCTACACTGAAGTAAAGGAGCATTGTGTATGTGTGTATTGAGGTAAAGGAGGACTGTGCACGTGTATGTACTGAAGTAAAGGAGCACTGTGCATGTGTGCACTGAAGTAAATGAGTGCTGTGCATGTATACACAGAAGTAAAGGAGCATTGTGCATGTGTACTCTGAAGTAAAGGAGCACTGTTCATGTGTACACAGACAGAAGTAAAGGAGCATTGTGCATGTGTGTACTGAGGTAAAGGAGGACTGTGCATGTGTATGTACTGAAGTAATGGAGCACTGTGCATGTATACACTGAAGTAAAGAAGCATTGTGTACATGTACACTGAAGTAAATGAGCACCGTTCTCATTTGTACTGAAATAAAGGAACATTACAAGTGCATGCATTCATACCTCTCTACTGTACATAATTTTGCACAACATCTCCAACTTGGTCTTATATTTTGTCCTGCCCCTCATAAAATTTTTGATTTTCTAGGGAATCATTGAAGATTATGGTCAGGAAATAATGCCAGACATTAGAATTTCAGACCTCTTGTTATTCAGAAAATATATATTTATGCAAAAAAAAAGCTGTTCTGTTAACGTTTTACATGAAATGGAGTAATATTTAAAATTGCCCCTGATTTTGGACCTTTATTCCCCCAAGTATATATATTTCTCTACAACTTGATCAGTAATTATTTGCTTTCACTTCCCTGTGTGTTTTCTTAGTTTAGCCCAATTTAACTGAGTAGCAAAGGTTCACTGACTCATGCCTACTGTCTTTCATAATAATAATAATAATTATTATTATTATTATTATTACTAGGGGTTGCTCGACATAACTTGGGAGAATGTGATGGTGGTATATCACTGTAGCGATCTTCTGTAGTTTTCTGTTTGGCATGTAAGAGACCACCAGGTGGCAGCAGTGTTTTATCAGACCTGAATGTTCATCAGTTCGTGGGTTTCATTGGTTGCAGGCACTGAAATCAAGTTTCTTAAATTCAGTGGCCACTACCTACAGCACATCATTACAATATCTCACACTAATGTGGGTATTTTATGTTTAGTAAACAAATATTTCATTCAAACCTTTTTATGTTGAAAAATTACTTTGAAGGAAGGGTATACTGAGTGGAAGACAAATTCCAGATGTATCATGGACCCAGAAGAAAGTTAACTAATTTGTTAGGATGTACCATATGCAGATAATTCTGATTTCAGATTAATTTCCACCCCCCTGCTTGATCACAATAAGATACTTACATTTTCTTTTCTTTTATGTTTATTTTACATTATATGATCAGATTTATGTACCGTTATGGATATTGCTTGTCATTCACTTTACTGTTTATTATCCCATTTTGTTTAAAAAAAGTATTGTATTCCTGTGTACCTGAACCACCATAACTTATATTCTGCATGGCTTAATAATGTATAATGTTTCCTAGTCATACTTCAGAATCAAATATAGCAGTGATTAGATATGCCTGACAAATTTTTACTTTTCCAGCTCCAAGGTTTGCAGAAAGAGAAGTTCAGCTGTGACCTGTTTACGCAGAGAGGACTATAACACATTATTTGCTCTATACATATGAATCTGTATGTCTTCATTCAACAGCTTAGTATATCCATCTTACACTCATTTAATCCATAGTGCAGATACAGGTTATTGTCACAGTTTTATTCTAAATTACTATGTATTACTTATATAGTATTGCTTTGACTTACAGAAATCCATACCTGGTAGTTCTGACTCAATGCCACATACTCGGATTAAAACCTAAGCTGATCTACAAATAAAAACCTAAAGAATTGCTTCCTTTTGCTGTGTGCCAGGTCAGTGGATACTTAGAGTAATTGTAATTTCAGAAGTTTTGAAGGTTTCATAGTAATGCAGTCTAGCAATCATCAAGCATAGAGAAATAACAGGAACTAGCTGCTAACTCCCTGGAGATTGCCATTAGTTTACATTAAGCAATGATATGCACTACCTTGGCAATGATGTCTATGGTTTCATGATGGCCACGGCACCTCTTGACAGTAGAGCGAGACAGAAAGTCTTCAACGAGTCTAACACCAATGCTGCAACCCCTGCACAAACAAATAAGTTAGGCAGTCTAATCGCTGGTCATTTAACAAAGAAGCAAGACAGATGTGCTCTGTAAACTAGTCCACAATATAGACATTAAGGTAACAAATAATACTAATTACACTGCCATACAAACACAAAAATATACAGATACACAGGAAAGAAGGTACTGAAGGGTTGA
This sequence comes from Protopterus annectens, assembly GCF_019279795.1. Lineage (NCBI taxonomy): Eukaryota > Metazoa > Chordata > Ceratodontiformes > Protopteridae > Protopterus > Protopterus annectens. The sequence goes on from NC_056725.1 coordinate 829,339,169, forward strand.
AATGGAAGATCATAGAGCAAAACTTACTTTAAAAGGCAATGTGGAAGTACAGGTGTAATATGCATAAATTACAGTAGTTATTATAGCAAGATTTACAGTTTAATCTGATTTAGGTGACTCAAGGAATGCTGCCTGTAATCGTGAGCATTTCGACTTATAGTCTGACCCACACACCAGTGATGAGAGATCCACCTTGCATCCACCCTGAGTCAGGTATCAGGAGTGAGAGCCTTATTTTGGACTGTAAGAGTGCTTCCCTGTTAGTACCCACTGAAAGCTACTACTTATTTTATTTGGAACTGCTAGCCGTATGTAGTGTGCAAATAGCATTATGGCAACAGAAGGCACTGTACTAATATGTATGAAGGCCTTAAACTAGCGCTGCAGAAATGACACAATGTATTCCATGGCAGAAATAAACATGCTGTTCAAATGTACATTACATAATGATCCAGTCAATTGTACAGTTACTCAGATCTAGTCATTTAAGATGCACTCAAAAGCTGATGTCCTGTAAAAACATCTACATGTATCCTATACATTGAGACATATACATTCATGGAATTTCATAATTAGTACTAGGCTAACTACCCTTATGGGTTATTTAAAGCCTAGCCAATTACCTGATATGAGAATCAAACCCCACACTTTGCAGTTATAAGGTAAACACTTTAACGATTATGCCAACTTCCTCAATTTGAAAAGCCATGCTTTATTAACAGAACAGAATCTATCTCCGAGCAGAAGCAAAACAACTTCTCACCATAAATAAACCAAATAAACTAACCAAATATATCTCATGGACAAAGCCTATTTTCATACACAGTAGCAAAAAAAAATGGAAATCCCTACCTCTAACCACCAGAACTATTTCTAACCTACCCACATTTAAATGCTGCCTAAAAGAATACTTTACAAAATCTTGGACTTGCTCCTGTGCCAGTCCTGAATGAACTTCCTCACTATACCTACCTATGAACCTATGAACCTATACTTCATTTACCCCCTTTAACCTAAATCACACCTCACAACACACTCCAACCTCCTACTCTACTCTTCTTTTGTTTTTCTCACTACCTTACTATAGCCACTTTCGTTCTGTAGACCTTTCCTCTACCTCTTTCTCTTTCCTCCCTGCTCACTAAGCTACCTGAAGACACCCCACCCTGCACTCTTTTTATAATCTCCTTTTATCTCCATCTTTCTTTCTTCTATAACCCCTAATATGAACACCCTCTCTTATAGTAAGGCATCACTCAGTTTCTCTGTCTCTAATCATGCAATCTCTAATGTCTCTTTTTATTATTTATTTTTATTTATTTATTTAACATTTATTTTACCAGGATAAGTCCAACTGGACATCATGTGTCCTTTTTCAGTGGAGTCCTGAGGAGAAAAGCTCCAAAGAAATAACAGTGTACATACATGCTTTAGATAACAATAAAATTGGCATACAAGATAAGAGAAACAATGAAGTACAAAAACAATTATGTAGAACAATAAGATACTCAGGAGTAGTACAATTATTTACAATATATACAAAAAGTGCATTTCAGGTGAGAGTATAGTGTATGCATTAAAGGCTTCAACGGGTCACTTACATATGGAAAAGTGGGTCTTCAAGGGGGGGGTCTTTGCAGTCGCAGAGAGGGTTATTATTGAGGTGTAATTTAAGAAGGCCTTTAAAGGTGCCTGTGTGACTTTGTAGCCTGAGTTCAGGTGGGAAGGTGTTCCATACTTTGGCAACATCATTTGAGAATAAGGCCTCCCCAGAACTGTTATTGCATGGATTAACTTCAGTCAGGTTTTTGATACATGAACATAGCTCCCTTTTAGGGTTGTGAAAGTTTAGCATGTTGGCAAGAGAAGGGCACTTCCCCGGATGGAAGAGAATTTGATGGGCTATGATCAGTTGGTGGTAGCGTAGGAGGTTTGGAAATTCTAACCAGTGCAGTTTAGTTAGGGATAGGCAATGGTGGGAATGTGATCTATTATTGGCAGCGAACCTAGCTATTTTATTGTAGCATGTAGACAGTTTGTTCAGATTGGTTTTGTTAATATTGGTGAGAATTGGAGAGGCGTAAAGTAGTGCTGATAAGAGATGAGTTCTGGCTATTGTTGTTCTAGTCTCAGGGGTTAGGAATAGTTTGCAACAATATAGGCAACGTAGTTTTTTATGGACTTAAGAGATAGTTTGGGATATGTGCTTGTTGTATTTAAGTTGGTGATCAACAGTGATGCCTAAGAGATTAGCCTCAGTTACTGGAGTGATGAGGGTGCCATTGGTAGACATGATGGTAAAGGTGGCGTTGCAGTGTTTGGTTGGGTGGAATAGTATTAGCTGTGTTTTTTGGGGGTTTAGTATTAGTTGGTAGTTGTTTAGCCAGTTTTCTAGCTCAGTGAAGGATTCTTGGGCTTTACTTTGAAGTAATTGGATGTTTGTTGCTGAGCAGATTAGGGTAGTGTAATCTGCATACTGGACAATGTTGGCTTTAGTGGTAGCTAGGTGGCGATTATTTGTAAATATGTTGAAGAGAAGGGGGCCAAGGATTGAACCTTGTGGGACACTACATGTGACAGGGAGTGAGGGGGATAGGGAATTGCCGCATTTGACAGATTGTGACCGGTTGTTTAGGTAACTGTTAAACCATTGTAGAGTGGGATCATCAAGGTTGAGTCCTGCTAGACAGGTGAGGAGTTTGTTATGGGAAACTGTATCAAATGCCTTGGATAGGTGGCAGAGACCAGCTTTCCTTGGTTCCTGTGCGAGTTTATGGCATTGGAAAAGTTAATTAGGGCAGTGTTGGTGCTATGGGAAGGTCTGAATCCATGTTGGGTTTTAGTTAGAAGGTTGTATCTTATTAGAATTGTCTTAGGTCTCATTTATAATAAACTAATCTATGTAACAAATAATATGACTAATGAGTTTTTCCTCACATATTATCTCCAGCTCATGCTATTGTTTTTCGTTGTGCTCTACTATGAAACATATGTTCTATGGTTTCCTCATTACAATGTTTTTTCACTCCTGTGTTTTGTAGTTGTACGTGATACCTTGTGGTTTAAAATGTCTGTAATTGATTTTTGCTATGTTATGACTGTGGGGCTTTTCTCCTTGGGCCTCCACTGAAAATGGCCACTTTTTGGCCCAGTCAGACTTATCCAATAAACAAATGTAAAATGAATAAATAAATAATAAATATGAAGCAGTCACTTTTAAGTGTCCTGAGTGAAGCTGGTGACATGTATCTGTACACTCTTAGGTAGCTACTTTATTGCAACATTGTATCCTTTTGCTAGCCTGCTTGTGTCCACTCAGGTTACATCTCATTGAATAAAGCAACTACAAAACAACAGACATACCGAGAAGGAAAAGTGGCAATCATCGACCACGTA